>NW_006263567.1:444694-446494 GCF_000469605.1 Apis dorsata
ATAATTCTCCAATTCCTCGAACTTACAATACAATACACTCGGCGTAAGAATCAATAAACTTTCTCGGCTCGAAAACACGCGTGCCCCGGGAAACGAGTTACGAAGAAATGCAAAGCTAGTTTCGGATGAAAGGATATCCAGGGAAACGGGGACTTAAGCCTCCTTAAGACCGTCGATCGACACGCGAACCACCCGTTGGATTTTCCACGGACCAAACTTTCTCATCCGCTCTCCCTTCTTCATTCGTCACACGTACACGTATACACACATGTAAACTCGTCCACGCATACACACACACGCACGCACACACACTCGTCGAGAAGAAGTGTTTCCGACCGGTCGCCGGCTAATTGCGTTCAACGCCTCGGCTCCGGGGAATTGTCGGCAATTTTTCGAACCTTCGGCAAAACTCTCTTCCACTTCCTTCTCCTCCTTAATTTTCCCTTCCTTTTTTCTTCCTTTTTTTTCTCCCTGCGAGAACTGGGACGCTCGAGTTTCGATCCCTCTTCGTTCGGAAATTCGCTTTACTCCTAGCTGGATAATCCGTGGATGAACCCCGGCTCGAATTCTCGTATTCTCCGCGACGAAGTATCTCTCGTTTCCGATCGTTCGAGCCGAGCACGATTAATAAACAGGGAGGAAAACCTTCGTTCCTCCTCTTCGTCCCCTTTTCTTCACGTTGATGTCCAAGTTGCGCGAGGGGAGAGGATGGCGCGCCAATACAACACCTGCGGACCTGTCCGCTAACTCGAGGTGGAAGGGAGGGGGTGGAAGCTCGATCGGTGGGCCAGTTTTCCCCGAGAGTTTGCTCGGTCGGTATATAAGAAATATCGCGCAAGGAGAATCGCGAATGTCGATCGATCGAGGACCGTTGAAAAGCGGCATTCTACGATCCCCTAACGATCCCTCGTTCGCGTACGCTGTCGTCCTGTTTTGCACACTCCACTCCTGCTTTCTTCTCGCCGAGAGAACGTTTCACGCGGAAAATATGTACAGTGATTAGGGAAAGCGTTTGAAGATTCGATCGTTAGAGGAAAAGTTTTCTAGTGATGCAACAAGGTGTTATCAATTTATAGGGAATTTTTTAGATATATCATTGGTAGTAGACTGCGGATTTTTGTGCAGTTCAGAATATTCAACTAATGGGCGAAATATATAGTATTTTGTAGAACGTCGGTAATTTTGTTATAATCGTGTAAAAATTTTAACGCGAAGAGCATATTACGTGAAAAATATATATTTGCATAAAAATTCGCAATCTAACCACTAGGTATTGTAAGGATATTTCTCCGATTTTCCTTTAAAAAAAAAATAAAATGTTCAAATACTTTCCTAAATCGCTCTCAATTCGATCTCAACAATCACGAACGAGGTCGTACGGAACTACTCGACTCGTAGGCCAATCTTCAGCGCAATATTTCTTCCTTGAAAAATCCAGCTTCTCAGCTTACTTAAAAGAAAAAATAAAAAAAGAAACGATCGCAATTCATCGCACAAAAATTATTCCCAGCCTTAAGGAGGAACAATCAATTTCACGACACGAGTATAACGAACGAAAAACTGTCAAACACGACGGGTAACGAATAACTCAACTCTCGATCGATCGTCGACGGACAATTCGATGATATCGACGCGTCTCCACCCCCGCGAAATCTTTGGCGCTACGACTACGATAGACGTTTTATTGACGCAATCCAGCGGGCCACGGATCCGCCCGTGTTCGCCTAGGTATCCCCCAGGCCGAGACCCAGGCTGGGGCCCTCCCTCCCTCCCCTCTCAATCCTCCTCCACTTCTTCCAG
>NW_006263567.1:447330-449830 GCF_000469605.1 Apis dorsata
GCGGTTTTATCGTGATCTTCCGCGTCCTCTGTGTCTCACCTACCCCGCAGCTACGACTGCACGCGCTCCACGGGCCCCATTCTCCCACCTTGCAGTCCCTCGGCGGACCTGGAAACCAACATGCCACACACGTTATCGATTTTCGTCGAAATCTTTTTGAGAAACTTTTGTAATTTCGCCCGAGATGAATAATGTTGAATTCGAGTTAATATTTTTATGAGTCGAAATTGGACAAAGTTTTTTTGGCATTTTTGGAATTTTTGGAATTTTGATCGAAATGAATAATGGGCTGTACATTCGAGTTAATATTTTTATGAAATTTTCATTCGGGTGATTTTGATAATTTATATTTTTTATGATTTTGATAGATTATATTTTTAGATCCCACTTATTGAAGAACTATTTTATTTCCTATTTTATTTATTATTCAATTTTTTCAAAGCCGAACTTGGACAAAGTTTTTTTGGAATTTTTGGAATTTTGATCGAGATTAATAATGGATTGTACATTCGAGTTAATATTTTTTCAACTTATTTCATCTTGATTTCATCTTATTGAAACTATTTCATTTATTATTCAATTTTCTCAAGTGGATTTGAATTTATTGCGAAACTACTTACGGAAAAATTGATTTCTTTAGACGATAAACTTTACGATTTCTACTTAAAAGTAGAAGTCAATCTTTGAAACGGCCGAATGATCGTGACGAAGGTAAAAGACAAAAAAAAAAAAAAAACAAAAAACGAAATTGAGCGACATACAATGTTTATCCAAAGGGAAGGGAACGAAACGAAACGAGGAATAAAAAGGATAATCGACGCGGTCCCGAGCTAACAAAAGCCGGTTCCTCTGAATGGGGGAAACAAGTCGGAGAGGCAAGAAGAGGACATCCTTTGATCATTTGCGTGGAAAATATCTCCGTGCTGTTCTGTTTCACCATTAATTTCCATGAATGAAAAGATCGCATCAACTGTTGGTCCTTCATTGTCCGCGCGAACAATGTCACCGCGCTTTTCAACGATCGGAAGAATGGGTTCCAGGGCGATAAAAAGCCGAGATATACACGGGTCACAAAGGTTTCCCCACTTACGCGTCCTCAACCGCTTCCCCTTGGACGTCAGCCGATGATGTTTCATCCTGAGCCTGTGCTGGCGTTGGGCCGCGATGTCGGTCGAATTCCACGAATGGACGCCTATGCTGTTCCCGCTCGTCGCGTTCGCCATTTTCCTTTGGATGTCCTCGAAGATTTGCGCCTTTTGTGCCTCCGCCTGCTTGTACTTCTGGTAATAAGGCCACCCACCGCTTTTACCCTCCAATTTCGCCATCTTCGGAGGGGTTGTCGCCGCGAATCTCGGCCTCTGCAACGCGTACGACGAGGCGATGCTGTCCATGATCGCTGCCTTGTTGTCTCGTGGAACCTCGGTCACCGTTTGACCGTTTCCCGTCGTCGTCCAGTACCTTGAAATCAAACATCGATCGAGATGAATTTTATTTCTTTTTTCCCTGGAAAAAATGATTTTTTACTTTAAATTTCTCTAAACAAATACATAAACAATGTAAATAATAATAATAACGCGGTACTTCTAATAATAATAAGAAAAGAAAAAAGAAAAGACTCGTTCGATCTCGATTCAACTTCGACAATTTCGTTGCGTCAAAAAATTGTACGGGCTCGGCATTTTATACTCGATTTGCGGAAGAAAATCCGTATCCCAGCCGCAAACTTCTTTTATCCGCGTGAAATCTATTCAAACAAGCGGGATCGTATCTCGCGTATCGGGGGATCCCCTCCCATTCTCTCCCTCACCCTCTCGTTCGATGAAAAGTTATCACACAGGGATCCTGTGTGTTATCGTTCGTCCACGCCGTTACTCGAATTTCTAGACATCCCGGTTTACCGAAGCGGACGTAGCGCACGCCACTCGAAAACAATTTCGAGAGTTGATTTACGATTGCCGTACGTCTACGTACGCGATGAGAGGGTAGAGTCGGTGGCCGGCGAGGAAAAAAGCGAGGGAGACAGGGGAAGGAGAGGAGAGAAAGAGAGGAGAGAGGGTGGATCGATTATTGTTTCACAAATCGAAACTTATTCATCCCGCTTTGCCATATCCTTCTCCAACTCGAATTTTTCCCTCTTCTTCTTCTCGTGTTTCTCGGTATCAGATGTTGGTTCTAGTCAGGAGGAATCGAGAGTCAGAGAGAGAGAACGAGTTCTACTACTCGTCGAGAAGTAGACAGTCCAATCTCGCCTCTTTCCACCTTGTGTGGAGCATGTAGTGATGGATATTAGGGTTTGATTCATGATTCTCGAGCAATTTTGTGCTCGAGTTTGAAAAGTATTAAAAGAACGAGGAATATGATACGATCACGATTTGATGCTATCGTGATATTTCTAAATTTTTAAATTATTGCATTTGCATCAGAGATTTCACCAGAGAAGATAGATTCTGATGATTCGGCGAATTGGACAATTCTCTCGCTTACGTACGTTTATATTCTT
>NW_006263567.1:453585-461736 GCF_000469605.1 Apis dorsata
GTAGTTGGAGTGGCTGAATCTGACTGAAACGAAGATTTGGACGAGTAGTCATTTTGAAGTCGGAATGGAGAAGTGGAGGGCTCGAAGAGCATTACACGCGTATCATCGTTTCATCGATCGTTTCGATTTAGGTGGCGATCCGCGCTTCCCGAGTAGAAATCGATGAAAATACGAGAGGGAAATTGAAAGGAAGGGTTGGAAAAGGTGGTTCGCGCTCGAAATCCGCCGCACTCGGCTAATCCATCTGTTGCAAGGATCTTTTTTCCTCCTCCTCGTCACATTCGGAAGAAGGGAAGTGGGTCACTCGGTTGAATGGTAGCCAGGATTGTACTGGGTATTATTCAATATGGCCTCGGCTAGCTGGCCGCGGCGACACACTTCTTTTTCATCGTCGAGCGACATTGTTCGAGCATAGCCGGTGTCTATAGAAACGTTTCTAAAGCTGGCTCTCTTCAATGAGCTGTCGCACCTGCGGTGGCAGCTCCACTATGCCAGCTTGTCGTTAACATCCTAACAAAGGAAAACCTCGAAAGTGCTCGAAACATGGTTGATATTCGGAACACGGTTACAAAATACATAGCAGGTTTCGCGATAAAGTTGAGCTCGTCCTCGTGAAATTGCTGTATTCCTAGTACTCCGTCGCTGCTGAATTTCCTTCCATCCTTGACGTGGCCTCTTTTTGGCAAGATAAATATGTGATAATAATTTCAGGGATAATTTAAAACGTCTTCATAACTGCTCAACTCTCCATGCTTTCTTTCAACTTTGAAATCGAACATGTAAAAATTCTCAATATGCGACTCGATTACCCAAATCACTTTCAACTTGTAAGTTTCCACTTGTGAAAGAAATAATCTCGAGAGTTCTCTTCAAGAGAATAAGAGAAGATTGTTGAGATTCATTTCTATAATTATTTTTTTTAAAATTGGTATAGAATTCTTCGATTTTCGTACATCCGTA
The DNA here is from genome assembly GCF_000469605.1 of Apis dorsata. Taxonomy (NCBI): domain Eukaryota; kingdom Metazoa; phylum Arthropoda; class Insecta; order Hymenoptera; family Apidae; genus Apis; species Apis dorsata. The sequence goes on from NW_006263567.1 coordinate 454,546, forward strand.
TCCTTATCAAAAAGCTTCATTCGGAATTGAAATATGGCTTAATCGATTGATTAAAGTATCGTTGATCCAAGATGGATGATCTATTCTTGGGGAAATGAATGAGATTGAAAATTTAAAGCCACTTAGAAAGAGAAGAGAGAAATGGTGCAGAAACGTCAGAGGTTTGATTAACGTTTCGCGTATTCGAGACGATTGATACGAAATACTGATATATCGAAAGGAATACAGGAAAAAAAAAAAAAAAAGAAAAAAATAAATTCCAATGGACGGTGTTCCAATTTGGTTAAAAGTTTCGTAGCCAGAACAACGTATTTTACGATTGTCATTGGTAGCTGGTAGTGACCAGGTATCAAGCTTGTGTTTCTATTCCCCTTCGTCGAAACAATTCCAGCAGTTTGGGTAAAAAAATTTATTCGATCGATGCGCCTTTTTTTCTTTCGTCTCGATAACTCTCGTTCGTACTCTCTGGTTTATCGAATCGTGATCCAATTGTGGAATTAAAGAAACTTCTTTATTTTCTTCTAAACCACCTTGTACGTTGTTGTGCGAGTGCACCACGGACTTGATATTTAAGCGTATATTTTATTCAATCCGTAATTTGGATAGAAATATCTATTTTTTTTTTTTTATATATTTAATTTGGAAGGCAACGAAAATTATTTCGTTACGGGTTTCCATCATAAGAGTGAAATAAAATTCATTTTGGAGAGATATAATGTATTCTTTATTTATCATTTTTTTTTTTTTTTAATTCAAATTTTCGGACGAAATATCCTAATAAAAGATACGCGAGATATCCATCTCCAATAGCCGATATTAAAACGATGAAATATTTTATCCATAGCATCTATGACATCATGCGATATTACCATGCTCGGGAATTTTTTGTCCCAAATTTTCAGATAAAATTTTCGAATCTTAATAAAAGATACAGGATATATCTCGATCGATATTAAACCGATATTAAACCACGATGAGATATATATTTTATTATCCACAGTATCTCGCTATCAAAAAGAATCCTTAACTTAATAATAATTCCAGAATATTCTTCTAAATTCCCTTCTCATTTTTGACCGATTCGTAATTAATCGAATCACAAAATCTGTCCGATCAACGCGAAAAGATCGCGCTTCATCAAAATTGTACAGCGTCTGTCTCTACAATATCCTATATAAATTAAATAACCATTACAAGACAAATCTCGTCTGGAAATTTATTTCCACTATCGTTCGTCCCAAGATGAAATCTCGCGCTTCACTCGATCCGTCGCCGATAATTTTCCAAGGCGCATCGCGATATTGTCGCGAACGAATCCAATTCGACGAAGAAGAACGAAGACGTCCACGTTTGATTCGATAAAAATTGCCCACCCCCTCTCGAGAAAGGCTGATAACTTCGACGAAGGCAAGGAAGGTATAAAGTATAAGGGAAAAGTTACGACACTGGCTCGGCTCCGTTTCATAGATGGACGCGTTGACCCACGCCATGACCGGATATTACAACGGGATAAGGCCACTCCACTTTGTGCCGGGTATATAATAGGAGAAATTCCAACTGAGAATCCGCGAAAAGTAATATCGTTATCGGGAATCGGATGTCGGATGGCGTGTACAAGGTGACCAGGGGGAATCGGAAACCGCGTTTGATTCCGTATTATTTCCTCTTTCACGAGTTTCCGTTTTTTACGAAGAAAATAAATAATGATAAATAAGTGGAGGTTTTTTTAGATATTTTATATTCATTATTTTTTTAATAGAAATCGCGTTTCGGTCATTTCAATTTTATCGACGAAATATTCGTTTTACTACCTTTTCTTTAAAATTGGATATTAATGGATTCGATATTTGCACAGTTGCATCACTTGATTTGAACGAGTTGCAGGTTATCCGTTTCCAACAACGATATCGGCATAATTTTTCTCTTATCTAAGCGAATTTTCAATTTCCTCTTAAAAAAAACTTGTTTCATTTTTTCGATTTCAAAAATTCGGATTATAAGAACGAAAATGGATATTAATACACAGAGTAAGAGTTACTTGCGATCGTTGTTCATATTTTCCACGAAAAATAAAATTTAATTCTACCTCATACAACAAACTGATTGTAATTTGCATAAAACAAATAAACGCCATGATAAAATAATCTCGATACTCCAATACTAAGAAAATGGCGAAATTCGTTCGATACCCCTATCGTCACAATGGCGACGAACAAGGGTTCGAGAAGAAGAACGCTTGCAGGCAGAAGCTACAGGTCAGGGGCAGGGAAGGGGACACTTGCGTATAAAGGAGTGTTGGGTGTGAAAATCTCAATGAAAATCGACAATGTCCGCGAGAGCGAGAGAAGAGGAGGAAGATGCACGATCGTGGACGAAGGATATCCTCTTCCAATGATTGTTCACAGAGCGAAGACGATCTCGAAGAAGATCTATCTCACGTTTTTCTTCCCTTTCGCAACCCGCCTCGCTTCGTATCATTGCGAGATCCTTTCTCCTCTTCCTCCTCTCTCGCTCTATTTCCCTCTTTAACTTTTACGATCGAGCCCCACCCCCGGCTTCATAGGGAAAGTTCATCTTTCCCCCTGCCTCCGTCTAGCCGTCTAGCTTTGTGCAACGAGAAATGCGCGCGGAATCGTTATTTCCTCCCCCGTGCATCCCTGCTCCTCCTTCTGTGTATACAGCGTTTGAAAAAAAAGTTAAGGGAGAAATTTCGAGGGCGAATTTCCCAGGATGGAAAGCCTCTTTTCAAATACGAGCTGGAATCTGACCTGGTATTCAATTCTTCGAATTAGAGTGAATTGTAAACACACGGGAGAAAACATCCATCGCTGCTACTACGACTGCTCCCTCCCCTCCATTTTTTCTTGAATCGAGCACATTTGGAAAATAAGCTCGAGGGATGAAAGGAGTTTTTAATTTTCGAAGGATTTAATTGTTGTTGGAAAAAGGAGAAAGAATTTCTATCGTTGTTACGTGCAGATGGTGATAAACCATGATGTCAATATTTCTATCACCATTTCTTGAATAAAAGCAATACAATCTTGGCATACAAAGATGGGAAAAGAATGGAAAATTTTTAAATCTTCGAAACGTAAAAAAATCTTAAATTGGAGTTTGGAAATTGACAATTCTTAATCTCAGAGGAACGAAACCGAGAACGGAAGAAGAAACGTAAATTTCAATCTTCCGTAAAACGGCCATTTCAAATAAATTAAATCGTCTACGAACGGCATCTATACGCGTCTTTATCCTTTCTTTCTTCTCTATTTTCACTTTTCTAAGAAAAAAAAAAAAAAACTAGCTTAAGCTCCATAAATAACACGGATAATGATAATCGAAAAATTTTCGAATTTTTCCCCATCGTTTCCTATCTCTCGACGCCACTACCATTATACTACTTCGTCCCTTCGAACTGGAATTCGATAAAAATGAACGAGCGACACGTACCTGTATCTCTGAGTGTCCATTTCCTTCCGTTCCTCGGCGATGGCCTCGTTCAGGTCCCTGTTCGGATCGATCCCTCTAGGAGTCGGATTGCTGGCAAGCAGATTGTCGTTGCTGACGAATTCCACCTCGACGTCGTCCTCGTGATACGTTTCCGTCAACGTGTACTCGCGTAGCTGTAACACACCAGTTCGTAGCAAATTTGTATCAAGTTTGTCGTTCGAAGAATCGAAAGAATTATTATCATCGATCGAGACGAAATTTCAAATTTCTAGAAGAATTTCTAATGCGACAAAAGATGCGACGAAAGGTTGATCAGTCGTTAGTGGAATCGCTCGAAATTTGGCCCAAGTCGCTTCGAATAAATTATTTGAACCGGATCCTGGTAGCTGGATTCGAGGTGAGCGCGAACTTTGCGCAACGAAGCTCGCTTAAATTAACCGATAATACTTGTCGGATAAGTAATTGGTCGAAATAAGCTGAATACTAATTGCGAATTTCCATAATAGTTTACGAGTCTTCTTCTTCAAATTCCTGTCCTATTTCACGCGGAAAAATCGAAGTCGTGAATTTACAAATTTTAATGAAACAACCGTCTTTTATCTGTTCGAATGGAAGATCGAATTGATTCCAACTTTATTCGAGAATCTTTTTTTGGACTTTTGACCAAATAATAATTTTTTCAACGTATGGCATCGGTACCATATTTTCATCGTTCGTCGCTGATGTACGCCATTAAATTTCATTTAATCTTGTATTAAATTGTTAATACGAGAAATTCTTATAGAGATAAGATTAAATACGAAAATTCGAATAATTAAAAAAGTATTGATATCAATGAAACGAGAATTTTTTTATCAATCCAGATACTTAATCTTTAAACCGTCAAAATTCTCTTTATTCCAATATTTAAGAATCTTTTTTGCCAAGATAACCACATTTTCGATAATTTCATCGATAATTTTCGATCTCTGATGCACGTCATCAAATTTCGTAATCGTATTAAATCGTCACAATCAAGAAATCCTTTTATAGGATAAGATAGTAATTAAACATTGAAACTACGGATAATTTCAATATAACGAGAATTCTTTTAATCACCCGTCATTCCAGATACACGATCTTTAAACTTTATCAAATTTTTTCCTAACGTAAACACATTTTCGATAATTTCTTTGATACACGCCATCAAGTTTCGTCGTTAAATTCTTGAGAGATCGTATATTCGGCTATACAGAGACGAGATTTCAATTTCATTCCAAAATGCAAAATTCGGATAATTGGGACAATCGATCGATTAATTTATCGATGCAAAGAGAATTTTTTTTTTTATCGCCGACCCATATTTCAGATATATATATACATACGTATCGTCGAATTGATTCGGAATCGCGTGTACGTACCGTTACATGAAACTCAATTTGGGGCGGGGGATGGTTGGCCAACGTTGTCGAATGAAATTTTCAAAAGCGACAATCCAACCGAGCCACCGAGTCACGAACCGAGTTTCCACTCCGTGATTAGTTCCCTGCCGCGGAGTGGATATCCCGGGGGACGTGGCAAGTATCGGGTCCGCAGAGCCCCGATTGATCGGCCCAACCGGATTAAAGGGAATATCGAAGACTCTGCGAAGCTCCTCTCTTTTCGGCGCGCCAGAGATGTTTCTCTCGCAACAAGTATGGATCTTCTTTTTCTTTTTCTTTTTTTTTTGGGGCAAGAGAGAAGAAGAAGAGAGAAGGAAGTCGAACGACGGGGAGTGGGGGGGGGCTTTTGTTGGAAGGCTGTAGCGGAAAAGTTTGCCATGGTTATCGTGAACGGTGAACACACGCCGTTAACCGGGATGAAAGACGATATTTGGCGTATAGATACAGGTTTGAATATTCTTCTTTATCTTATCTGGTGGTGTTCGATATCGCAGCATAGGAGTAAGATGTTATTTATTATATTCGTAGTTTTTGGAGAAATTTTTGGATGTGAATTTTATGCATTAAATTCATGCGATCGAGTATCTTTATTGTATCCATAGTATTGATGATATCAAGTAAAAGATGTGGAAAGTAATTTGGAGCGACAATTATTATAAAAGGCATAAAAATTTTTTAAATAATAATTACAAACGAATTACAAATCATTAATGTGAAAAATTAATACACTTGCGTTAAAATTTGTTCGTTTTTTTAAAAAGTCATCATCGATCCTTTTACAACAACAACAACTCTAAAACGGAACACTGGGACTAATTCTATTCTTTCCATTCGAGTGCATTCGTCTTTTTCCCCCGGGCGAGCTTTTTTTCCCGCGTTTTTTCCCTTCTTCTTTTTTTCCCTTTTCTTTATCAGTGATCGTGTTTCGCTCAATAGGAACCCGTACTTCTACCACGGACGCTGATAATCGATTGGAAGCCATAATTGGAGGCTGCCACCGTACGTGAAACAATTAATTAGACCTTAATTAGCGCTCGGCCCAGTTTCAAAGCCTCTGACAGCGGGTTGGTATCCGGAGGAAGCTGGAACTTCGTCATCGTATTACTCTCGAAAACTCGTCCAACGGATAAAAGAACAGGTTTCGCCCATCTTCCATTTAATCCTTCCCCCTCCTCCATTGACGAGACCTTATCGCCGTGTAATTAATCCCTCTCCGCCAAGCTGTGGAATACGATACTAATTCCATATTCCTCCGAGTAGATCGCGTCTACTCGTCCAATTTTCCAATTTCTCATCTTCGACCTCGATGTTTTTCGCAAATTTGAAAGAATAATTTTTGAACGGATTCGATCTTCCCTCGAGATGTTCAGATTCTGCTATATTTTCCTAGATTGCTTGGAAATGAACGACGATCGAAGAAAGGATTGTATATTTTACATTTCCCAAGGAATAACGAACGGTTTTCTCGACTGTTCTAGGATCGATATATAATTTCCAAGGTGCTTCAATAGGCGGGACCACTCGTCGCAAAGGGAGAACGATTGGTAATAATCTCTAATTAACATCGTCTCCGTGAAGGCGGTCGTCCAATTAATTGGAGAACTCAAGTGGCTCGTCAGACTCGCATAGTTTCGCAATAAGAGCGCCAACTTTCTCTCCTCCTTTCTTCGATTCTTCGTCGCAAGAGGAAAACCGTGAAAACCGTCGCTCTGCAAATTATCCCGTTAAACCAACCTTGAGACGCAAATTCGTAATTCTATTCTGTCTATGAGAGAAATATGTAGACGGATCGTTTGCGCGCAATCGTTGTCTCGTTCACTAAAATTTCCAATCTCAAACAGCTCTCTCCGTGATCGAGTTGCGCTATTCGTTATCCTAGTTCACCGAGTCTCTCGAAATCTATCCGAATACGCAGAGAGATCGAGCACGATCCACCATTTTAATTTCGATTAAAAACGTAACAATTTTTTGTGCTTCCTTCGTTTCGCGTTATAAATAATAAACACAAGACGAGATTTTCTTTGGAACGATAAATAAAAGTATTTTCTTTTGCGAATAATTGAGAAACTCACGACGAAAATATTTCTCGATTGTAAAAGATGGATAGAACTTTTAAACATTTTACACGAGAGAAGTTAAATGTCCAATCGTAGAATTTATACCTTTTAAATCTTCGACGGAACAAACAAAGTCACTCTCGTGGAATTTCAATCATTTCGCTTAAAGGGGGTAAAAATTTCCGAAAATTTCGACACGCAAAAATATAAAATAAAAAAAAAAAAAAGAAAAAACGCTCACAGTGAAAAAAAAAAGGAAAAAAAAA
>NW_006263567.1:461916-465723 GCF_000469605.1 Apis dorsata
AAATCGTTATTACATCCTGTATTTCAACGAAAATGGCCGATTCGATGGAAACGAATGGGAGGAGAAAGAATAAATAAATAAATAAATAAAATCGAAGGGGGAGAGAGTGCGCGTGCGGTATAAATCTCTCTTGTATTTACGAGCGGGGGTATATATTTACGCGTTCATTTGCTCGGGGCAGTGGTTTGCAGCGCAGAGAGCAGGAAGCCGCTCGGTTCGTCGAGGGCAGTGAGAGAGTAAGGGGTTCGTTCGGTTGGCTTCGGGGCGTAAACGCAAATTTGAAAATTCCCCCCTTCTCCCCCCCTTCCTGGTTTCCTGGCGCAAACGACACTTCCTCGTTCATTAACGGCGACCGTGTCGCGGCGTTCGACTTAATCTACGCGTGTATACAAAAACCGAGGGCGCAAAAACCGATAGATCGTGCAGCGAGACGGACGAGAGTGAGAGTGAAAGAGAGAGGGAAGGAGGAAGAGGGAGGAAGAAGGAGAGTGTATAGAGATAACGGTATTTAGCCGTTGGCAATATACGAGCGACTCGCATAAATTTGGACGATCAGTTTTTGGGCGGCCGACACCGAGGCGAGGCTTCTCGTGGCCCCCGCTTTTTCGAAGATTTTTCAAAGGGAAATATACGAGATTGGATCGATTTTTGTCTGGCTCTAACTTCTTTTCGCGACGTCTCGTTCAAACAGATTTTTTTCACTATAGTATTCCCATTGTTTCATCCCCTTTTTCGTCAACTTTTGGAATTTAATTTTACGCAGCTTTGGTCGATTCGCATGCGATTCTGATCTTGAACGTTGGGAATATTTGGAATCTTTAGATCATTGATGCAAATTGTTACCAATATCACTGAAAAGGAAAAGAAATTTTTTTACGGTAATCGTAGATGCTTTTCAAACGTACTTTGGAAAAATATATTATATATTTTATTTCACTGTGATATGTTCAAATCGTCGTTCGAAATACAGTTTTCAAAGATTGAAAGACATAAAAAAAAAAAAAAGACATTAATTTGATTAATAAAAACATTAATAATTACGTTTCAGAATGTATTCTTCTCCTATGTTAAGAGAACTCTTCTCGAATCGTTTTCTCGAATAGCTACCGTATTCTTCAGCTTTACTGCCTCTTTAGAAAAGCCTCTGATACCTCGCTCCTATTCTCTTCTCCCGCGAAATCCGCGAATCCGGAAGTAAAGCTGCATTTTCTCCCGTGCACGTTAAGATTTTTCTTCATCTAGCTCCGCGATATTCTTTCTTCCCTCGAATCGAGAGAGGATTTTTCCACCCAGGCGGATCGTTCTCTTCCATCGCGTGTTCCTCCTCGAATCTCGAATGAAAGGACACCGAGGAGATCCGTATTAATCCAAATCTATATATATCGCTCGCTTATTAAACTGGCCGGTGTTTTGCACGCGCTTCGACGTTCTAAGGATAATTCTCGACGTTCCACCCTCGTGTTCCGCGCTCGATTCTCCGGATTGAAACGTTTGTTTTAACACCGTTTGCACTGGAAATTTGTAATAAACGTGCAACACGTGATACATCCTGCCCTCGCCCGATGAATTTTCAATGCGCGATTCGAATCTGTAGCGAGGTCTCTGCAGGTTTACGTAATAATAGCCATGTATTAGTGGGCAGCTCTCTGTACGAATTGTTCAAATAAAGGGGAATAATGCAATATTATATAAATTATGCCGTTTATACGTGCTCTATTCTCCCTGTACAAATTAATAATTTGTATTTGTCGAGGAAAAACGAGGGGACCAATTTCCATGGATACATGGAAAACGCCCGAAGTTAAGTTAATTTCGACGATTCTTTTTCCCCTCTTTTTTTTTTTTTTAAACGTGACTCTCATATTCAAATAATTTGCAGTTTTCCCTTTACAGGCAGGAAAAATTTAAGTAACGAAAAATCTATATACAATTTACGAGCAAGAATAATATATAAAATATCCAAGGAAAGATAGATATATTCTTATTTTTCCTAATGTGTGTTCACAAAAGTACAAATGAATTTTGCATAATAAACGTTCTATTCTTCGCTTCTATTTGCAATATATAAAATACATAAGCAAGAAAAATTTCGTTCAATTTTCGCTGCGTTAAGATTTAAAACGAATTTAAAAAAATTTCAAAAATTTCCTCTCCGACACGCCTCGTCTCGTTCTTAACCTCTCTCTCTCTCTCTTTCTCCGTCCAAACTACCTGGAACAACTCTATTCGAAAAAAATATCCTCTCGAACAAGCCCGCCCCCAGCTTTCAAGCGTTCGCGTTCGCGAGCTGAAGTGAATTTTCATTTTTTCCCCTTTTTCGCAAACAACCCTTTTCCGCTTGTCCGACCGCGAATTTCCATCTGGGCCGAACAGTTTCGCCGCGTTCCAGTCTCGCCCCGCTTCGAATCGGCGACACGAGTTTTCGGAAGTGTTATTACTTCCGGGTACACCGGCGTCGGTCGGTAATGCAGCGTTTCTCGTCCAAGGCGGCGCGGAGAAACATGACACTCCGCGCGGATCGAGAATTCAAAATTAGACTATGACGCACCGCTGCAACTCGGTTCCTCTGTCATTTTCTCCTCCTACCATTACGTCAGCCATTTACCCAAATCCATCGCTCCGACGATGCAACATGTATCAACGTTTGTAAACCGTTTTCGAGTTTCCAAGAATTATCAATCCGATGTGCGTTTCTTTTACAAATAGTGAAATTTAACAAATTTTATTCGCTATTCGTAAAGTTTAAATTGGGGAAATTTTTAGAATTGAATAATTGAGGAATTAAAATAAAATTTAGAGTATATAATTATTATTATGCGAGTGTAATTATATATTATTGAAGAAGATCGATTGGAGAAGAAAAGAGGAATTTAGACACGCGTAAAAAGATAATTTAACATTGAGTTTGAACAATTTCGAGATAAACTTATTGTTCCCTTGAATTATCAACTTTACTGTCACGTCGATAACTGTAATTTTATCAACTTCATATTCCAGTCTGTCTTATTTGCACGGGCAAAAACTTTGTGGCTTGTTACACGGTCGATTGTACGACCGCCTTATGGCGAGGAACTTTGTTGCTCGGGTAAATAGGGCAAGGAATATTACGAAGATGACGATTAGAGTTACGACAAGGGGGGAGAGTTTTTGCTAAAAGAGAAGTTTCGTTGACGAAAATTCGCCGTTAATCTGATTGCTCCGACGATTTTATTAGGGAACACGTTTTAGAGAACACGGTTACTGAAAATTCGAAACAATTTCGGTTGTATGGAATTTGTTGGTTGATCGACTTTCAAAGTTGAAACGTTTTCGTTTCAAAGTAATCAAAGTACATGGGAACGGTATATAGAAATTAATTCAGTTTTAGAATTCAATATCTTTTTCAAAATAAATTTATCCTTTGTTTGTTCAACTAAACGGTATGAAATTTTTAATTCTTTTTATGACTTTATTGTTCACTATGCCTAAGGTGATCTTCGAATCCTTTGAGTTAATTAAAAAAAATTGAAAGAGTAACCAGTTAAAACTTTCGAATAAAGTTAGTTTAAGTTATTAAAATGCTCGTTGAATAACATTTATTCATAGCTATTTCTAATTTGCCTACTATAATTATATTTGCGATTATTATTATTCGTTTCGAACGATAAATTATCAAAGTAACCTCAACTATTAAATTTTGCCTATCTCTGACAAAAGAAACATGACGGTTTTCGATTCAACGAAATCATTGACGCTTCTAATTTGTTTTCTGTATCTGTAAATAATGTTCGAATCAGAGTTCGTAAATTAACGTAAAAAAAAAAAAAA
>NW_006263567.1:465899-468330 GCF_000469605.1 Apis dorsata
TTGATCTCTGATGATATAAATAATTGGTGGCGCGTGGTGTCAAATTTGATGCAATTTCGCGCGAAATAGCTCGTAAACGGATACGCGAGCATTGCATATTTCACGGTCCCTATAAAATTAACTTCCCATGTATATTAATTTTCGTGCAATCGTGCATTAACATGCTCATCCGGCCGACAACGTTCCCATCATGCAACGATAATCACGCGCGTTATCATCGATAAATGTTTGAACGTTTTTACTAACAATTACCCGTAATCAAGTGCCTTGGCCCGTCGATCGGGTTCATTAATTCAAAATAAACGGGAAATAACACGGGCCGTATCGCGCCCATGTCGATGAGCGCAGGAATCACGACGCGTCATTCGATAGAAATTAGATCGAACGGTGTCGACCGCAGATCGTCGTCCCCCACCGAATCCCGAACGCAAACCATTTTCCCTTCCCTTTCACGATCCTTCGTTTCTCACGCGTGAAAAATGCGAGAACAAGCGACTAGTTGAAGAAACTCAAAGGAGGAAAGAAATAATTTACACCTCTCCATCGATCCTCGAGCTTCGTTTAGAAAACTACTATCGCTACTCCCCACTTCTATTTCCATAATTCCTTCTCCTTTCTCCAATCTCGAGGAAAATGAATCTTCCTCGAGAAAGAAAAGAAAAACTTTCACCAAGAAATTCATCCCGATGTAAACTTTCGTTCAATCGTTTTTCCAAACCATATTTTTTTTCCCAGGGAGAAATATCTTTAAAACTTTTATAACAGATCCGATTTAACTTGGACCTCTTCCCGTGTTAATCCATCGTCAACCGGTTAACCGTGTTTTGACGCACGCACCAACGCAAAATTGCAATCGGGGGCGGCGTATCCTTTCGTACGAACGATCGAACAATTCACGTAGGGCGTAGGACGAAAGCCAATTCGAAAAGTCTATCGGGACGGGTTAATCGATCGAAACAAGCCGCGCGGCGAACACGATTATTCGAGAAATATTTTTTTTTTTTTCGACCCGTGGCCAGACGTTTTCAACGAAGAGAGAGAGAGAGAGAGAGGAAAAAAAAAAAGAAAAAAAAGATTCGTGATTCGGTTACAACGGTGGCGGCCGTGATCGGAAAGTTCGATCGGGCAGGAGAAGCAGGGGGTGGAGGGTGGGTGGAACAGCTGGCGGGAAAATTTAGTTTGCCGGCCAGAACTCGCAATAACTCGTATAAATTTTGCTCCAGCATAGGTTTTCGGCCACACGCTCGATCGGCGATATTAACAATTTCGACTCGAATCGGATGGAAGTGGATTATGGAAGTAAGTGACGTAAGATTTCGTTATTTTTATCACGCGATTCGTCAGTTTGGCGCATCCTTGCGATTCGATCGATTGAAAAATTCGTTGCACGATTAGCCAATGCTCTTATTTGCGAGCGATTTATCTCATCTTTTTCTTCTGCACCATTCCATATTCGTATCCTTTTTGAATTTCATTCCATTCTCCTTATATATCATTTATTTTTATAATTGTCGATTTTTCGATCCCGCGCGTTAATTATTCGCGAAACCACATAAAGATTACCATCACAAAATCACCACGACAATTTCAATTCTCAAATCACTTTTCGTGCCTATTTTGCATCGTACCCTCTCCCTCGTCTCGTTTAACGCATTTTAAACATCGATAAGGATATTTTTCCATATGCAAATCCCCCCCCCTCTAATATATACGAACATTCGAATCACGGTGAATGATTAAACGAAAATCAGCGGAGCCAACGAGACCACCCGGATCATCTCCTCCCCTCGGCACAGGAGGAACGGGCCACGCTCCTAAAAACCGCTCTGCCCCATCAAAACCTATTCAACTGCCATATTCCTTCCATAAAACGTTCCGAAACTCGCTCGGTTCATCGTCCACTCCTCTCGGTAGCCGCAGACGGACGTTATTTTCGAATCAATTATCCGCAAAAGTAATTAAACCCAGGCAGGGAATCCAGCAGGCCCAGACACGCTATTTTACTCCCCTCCCTTTCTTCTCCTCCCCCGTTGGCAAAACATTTCGAAATTTCTCGTCCCGGGAATCCCGGGCCCTTCTCCTCATAAATCTGTGGTCACCCGAGCGTCCACCGAGTGTCCTGCGACCGCCATCCTTCTTCCACCCCTCTCCTCCGCTACGCTTCCTTCGAAAAACCAGCCCGCGCCTCTTACAGCAGGTGTTACGTAGCTGAAGAGTCCGTGTTCTGGCCGAGATGTACTTCTGTTCACGACGACCGAATGAATTCTGTTTCGTTATGCGCGATAAGAACATGCGCTCGATCAAACCGCGAACGAGTAATTTATTGTTCTGGAAATGTTTGAAATTTTGGATTTTAATGGAATGTTGTTCTGGATCTTCGAGATCTTGGATTTTCGATAACATCAAACGAACCCCGAACGAGTAATTTATT
>NW_006263567.1:468836-472649 GCF_000469605.1 Apis dorsata
ATGGATTTTCGAAAGCTTGGAGTAGCAGATATCGAATAGATATTGGTACTTGTTGATCTGGATCTTCGAGATCTTGGATTTTCGTCATAAGAACACGTGCTCGATCAAACGAACCGCGAACGAATAATTATATGTTCTGAAATGTTTGAAATCTTGGATTTTCGGAAGCTTGGGATAGCAGATATCGATATTTGTTGTTCTGGATCTTCGAGATCTTTCGGAATCTTGAAGCAGCGAATGTTGAATACGTAATTTCAATATTCTGATTATGAAAGTTCTCTAAATTGATTTGATAAATATTTTTTTTATAGTTCGAAATTTAATGGAATTCGCTTTTATGATAAATATCTTGATATAAAATAGCAAAGTATCTCTTTTCTACAATTCTGCAAAATAAACAAACGAAAAATCAAGGATAACAAAAACTTTGATGAAATGAATTTGGCGTAATCAGTTCTGATCCGCAAGAGTTTTCCAGTAAACAAGCCGATATACCATTCGATTTAGAAGGTTCTGAAGGTCCTTCCCTCCTTTCCTTCCCTTTATATTCATCCACGTGTCAGCCTCGGCTTGGATTCACGCTACCTTCCGCTAATTTTGACCACGCTCGCGTGTCGAACGGCAGTTCGACACTCCAATTGTTCGTTTCATCTGGCTGGCGGCCGATAAAGGTTTCGTCGAAATTTTTTGCCACGGGGGCGAGTCGATTTCACGAAACGCCGCCGATTCCAACGATCGTGAACAACGCGATTGCAATAACGAAAAACAGGGAGCGCAGAGGAGATCGAGACTACGCGTAATTACATGGACGCCGAAGGAATAATTGAACGAGCCGATCGATTAGAATGGAATTAGCTAGGCGACAACAGGAAACGCAGTTAATGTAGTCGATTTCGTTTCCTCGATTTATTGTTATTTCTATTTATAACCGAATTTCACTCAACTTTTTATGAACGCCTGTCGAATTAATTTAATTCCTTGGACAGACGTGATCCAGTTTTTGCTGTTTCGTTCGTTTTTATCGATTATCGATAACCCTTTTTGCGCCGCCGAAAAATTTATTCGCGCATCGAATGAAACGGGAAAAGTGTGTTTCTGGTATTTAAATTCAATGGATTTTCTCTTTTTGCGTGATAAATGCGAAAAAAATATTAGGATTATTTTATTACGATTCTTTAATAATCGTGACCTAAATTCGACTCAAGATTAATTTTATACGGAAAATTCTCTTTTCGAAATTCAAATGTGATGCGAATTAACATCGATGCGAAAGATCATCATTTATGAATATATAATAAATACAAAGAGATTCTCTCGTTCCTCGAGAATTCGTCCAAATTAAAAAAAAAAAAAAGAAAAAAATACGGAGAAAAAATTTGAAAAAAAATCCATTAAATTAAAATATCGAACGAAACCGATAATCGCGATAATTAAATGAATATTTTCGTCGCGTTCACGTTGCAGAAAGGAGAGAGAGGAAGAGAAAGAGGCGGAAGGGCGAAATTGTCTCGCAATTTGTACACGGGAAGAGGGCGAAGGAAGGGAAGGATCGAGTATCGTTATGTCAATCGCGCTATTGTATTTGTTCAAAACCAATAACTACTCCCAGCGAGCCTCTTTTCGAGTGCATCCACGTGCAGGGATGTGCCGCGAACGTGTCCCGAGCTGACTCGCCGGGAGGAACGTGACGTTGCAAAGCCTCCTCCTAGCGGTTCCCCGCCCAGATCCGCGGTATCGTTCCGCACGATTTGACCCGATAATTTCGACATCTTTCGTGCCATTTCGTTCAAATTCGAAACCACAACAGCCCACCCGTGAAACCTTTTGCGAAAACCTTTACGATGAAACCGATAATGGCTGCCTGCTCCCATCCCCAACGACAGATCCCTTGCGCTCGCCTCGTCGTCGTGCCTCGATACGGATACCCCATTTATTCTAAATATTTTCTAGATTGTAATTTCGAGTTTTTAAGAAATATACATTTCAAATACAGTGTTTCGAAGCGATAGAAATAGGAAATTGTTACGTACGATTGCATCGTAGAAAAGATTCTATGGATAATTTTCTACTTAGAAATTTTAAAATTACTATTTTAGATTAGTTTCGATGATTAATGATAATCATCAACGTCTCCATTCACTTCCATCGTTCGATTTCTGTGAAATTTAAATGGAGGGGATGATAAACAAGGGTTGGGGACAAAGCGTGGATTCGAGGAAAGTTTGCATAGCACGGTAATGGAGAGGCGTTCGACTGTAATTTGCGGGTGTCGAAAAACGGTGTCGGGCAAGAGGGAGAATTCCTCACATTCGACCGTGTGGAAAGGCTTTGTGCCGTCTCCTCTGTCGCGTTTCGTTAACGACTGGCCCAGCGGGGTTAGCGCAATTAATTCTCGAGAGTTTATTAAAAATAATTGCAAAAGTAATTGCTCGCCGCGCTCGACTTCTTTTCCCCTCCCATATCACATCGTCACTCGTTTCGAATCCCTTCCCAATAAACTTTCAAATTAACCGTTTCGCTGCTCCAATGCTGATTTCGGATGCGCGAAAATTAAGAATCGAAACGATCTCGAAAAGTATCCATATTAATGGAGAAGGGGAGACATGATATCAAAGAATTCGATGTTTCACAGATGACGATACATCAATTAGGCGTAAAAATTTCAGAGAACTGGAGAAAAAAATAAACTTGAGAGACATTTCCAATTATTTCCATTTCCTTCCAAAATAAACTTTCGAATCAATCATCGTTAATCGTTAACAATAAGATATTAATATTAACGAAAATTAAGAAGAATCTTTAAAAATTTGAGGATTCGACAATCGACGATCCTGCGCAATTAATCGACACAATTAATATACGAAATTAATAAACGTTCAATATACATTAATCGAGGAGAAAAATGATGGAATCAGGTAGGATGGTTAATGAACACGTTCTCTCTCTGCGGTGGAAAAAGGTAATAGACAAGGAATAGCGAGAGCTCGAGGAGAGAAGAGGCGTGGCAGAAGGCACGGTGCAATTAGCCGAGTGGCTATTCACCGACTTGTTAACTCGTAATGAACTAGATACTAATTAAAGTGGCTGTACCGTGCCTGCATAGTTATCGATGAGCGATGCCCGCATTTCCGAAAATTCTGCGACCTGCACGGGGTTGATGGGGGAAGGAGGGGGAGATAGATCGTAATTACTCGGTTCATAATACGATGCGATGCAACGGGCGAAATCTACGTTGTTTCCACCTGCGTAGAGGCTAGAAACGAGCCAGATTCTGCGGAACAGTTCTCGTTAAATTGGTTGCTTGACGTTTCCGCCCGTTACTGGCAATAATCGCGATTGTTTGACGCGCCCTCGTCCACTTTCCCGTTAAAGTGTATTTGTATCGATTATCGATCCTTTTTCTTCGTCCAATATTTCTATTTTTCGTATATAAATTTTTAAGAAATGACAACAAGAGTGACAATGCTTTTCGTTCACGATTTTATTGACAATAATAGGTAATAGGCGTCTGTTTGACGTGCCCTTATGAATAAAGTGTATTTGTAAGTGTATTTGTATAAATTTTTAAGAAACCTCAAATGGCAATAAGATTAATATAACTTTTGTTTGACGTGTCCTCGTTTCAATTTGCTATGAAGAATATTTATAGGTTACTTCTTCCTCTTTGCAGTCCTCAAACTATGCTCGAATCAATTAAACAAATGGATTATAAGAACAAAATAAAATTATATATATTTCATCACCAATCTTCTCCCAAAAATCTCATCTCCACTCACTCATCATCTCCATATACATTAATAACAAAAAAAAAAA
>NW_006263567.1:472839-484008 GCF_000469605.1 Apis dorsata
CACCCGAACGTGGTGTTCCACACGCACGCAAGCAAGCAATCGCGCGATACACCTGTTCTTTGCACCGTGACGTTAATAAAGAACGTCACCTCCTCCTCCTCCTCGCGTCAACCGGAATCAACCGCTCGATCCTGGTCGCCTCGCGTGTGCCGCCTTCGAAGCGAAAAAGGAAGAAGTATCCTTCCCATTTTTGCACCGCGTAACGAGCCTCTCCCACCCCCGGATCGATATCGCGCTTTTTCGCCCCGGGTAAAGAGGAGAGGAGGCAAGGAGGAGGAGATTGGACACCCGCGAGAGCGGTGGTACACGCGCCGACATTAAACGGATTTATCCGGCGTAAAATCTATAATCCCAGGCACCGGCCGATAATTACCGCGGCAGTCGTCGCTGTAATTTAATAATTCCCCGTAATTTCGCGCCGTTTACTTCCGCGCTAGAAATTCCAACGGTGGTGGCGAGGGTCCCTGTACCCTCTCCCCCGTGGCGGGTTACGATGGCTAAATACGATCGACGACCAGGGAATCGTGACAAATTGCGACCGGTCACACCGCCCGATACGCCATACACGATCGAACGTCCCTGGAATTTTCCCTCGAATCGGGAAATATACCCTTTCTATACCCTCTCTCCGCCCCCCTCGAGAGGGAGGGAGGGTCTACGTCCGCAGGGAATTTACAGATTGCGATTGTGTGTGGCGAAATCCCTATTTTGGATGGGGCGATGGGGAGAGGAAGGTCTCTCTCTCTCTTCGTGATGCGCAATTATAGTGGTACAGGAGAGGAGATAGGGGAGATACCGCAACAGGGTTGCGCATTAAGTCGATCCTTTTTTGCGAGGATAATACCGGAGGGAGAGGGAGAGAGATTTAGTGGCCGAGTTAATATGGTTCGCGTTAATGAGGCCTGCGATCTTTCACCCCTTTTCTGGATTACCTTCGCGTGGATTTTATTAAGATAAGTCGGTCGTTGTTCTCGCTACGATATATATATATATATAAATGTTGTTTGTCGAAACGATGGTTCCATTTTGTAATATTGTTTATACGGGATTGAATCGAAAGGAATCTTTCGCGAGATGGCGCGTACTTCCTTTTTGGCTGCTACACAAACTATTTCGAGGATCTACTAAATATTATCGCGAGTAAAAGTGGAAATTAATTTGAGAAAAATTTATCATTTAGAAATTGATGGATTCTCATCCCTCCATGCTATTAAAAAAAGAACGCATTCATTTAGCTTATCCACTTACCTAATCCTACCTAATCACCTTCCCCTAAAATAAAACACTCTGTATTCAAGGGTGTTTCGAAACGCGATTTTCAGCGTTTGTTTGCCCATGTATCTATGTATCTTGTCGTCGTTAACGAGCGAGCGGCTTAAGACGCGAATGGCGGCACAACGCGGTTCAACGGGACAGTTCCTTTCTCTAAATATTTGCGCCCCCACCCACCGTTCCGTTGTTATTCGTTGAAACTCCGCTCCACGTGGTTTCATCATCACCGCGACGAATCGATACTCGGCGAACTCGATCGCGAGTGCTTTCTTTCCACCTCGAACGCCCGTCTTTATTAACCGTAACACGTGGAATAGTTTTCACAGCAGCCTCGTAAACCGCCAACTTAATTTTAACACCGAAACTTTTCCGTTCATCTCGTAATTAGAACCCTTCCCCCTCCCTCCAACCCGTTCTACTTTTATCTCTCTCCGCTTATCTCTTCGGGGGTATTTCAGGCGTTATACACCTCAAGGATATATACACGAAAAAAATCGTTTCCTTGTAACAAAGAGATCGATGTAAACGGATCTTTAGGGTGAGTTATTATCATGGTCAATGGTCGACGAAGCGAATGTGTAAGGGTATTATTTCGAGCGATAGAAAAGCGAGGAGAATCGAGACAATACACGGAATGCTAACGCGAGAGGTGTTCTAAAAGGATGTTTGAACGGAGAAGGGTGCGAATCTTTGTGGTAAATTATCGATTCGAGGGAAGAAACGATCGTTCGTGATGGATTGTCGTGATGGACGCGATTTAGATACGAATCCGGAAGAACTACCTAACAATGAGAATTTTGGATACCGGTTGGAAAGGTTGTTCTCGAGGAAGATTGATCGAGTGAGAGAGCAGCGATCTTCCATCTTTACGATATATGAATTATCGACGAGAGGGAGGAACGATCGATGATATTTCACGAATATTAATCAATCGAGGCGAATTCTTAGAATTTTATAATCACTCGTACATAAGAGAAAGTTTGAGGATGCAACAAGACAAAACAAATCGTATCTCTGATAAATCTTATCTTTATCGATTCTCCCTTGTTGCAAAACCCGAAAAAAAGAGACGAGCCGATGGAATTCGATTATCCATCGTTATTGATATCGATACCTCCTCGTTCATAAGGCGTAACTCGATTCCGGACCACCCTCTTCCCACTCTTCTTGCAACCTAGACTTTTTCCATCCGACAAAAACCGAACGCTTTCCTTTCTCTTCAGGAGGAAAAATAAGTTGAAGAGAGAGAGAGAGAGAGTTCGATGGAAAGTCGATCGAGTGATTTAATCAACGTTCCGGATTGCTCGATGAAATTTTCAACGATCCTTCCCCCCTCTCTCCTCCTTCTCCCCGAAAAATATTTCGGCGAGTCTCCTTCTTCGCCGAAGAAGAAAACAAACCTTGAAGAAGAACAATAAAATGAATGGATGAATAATTGCGATCGAAGTCTTGGCCGAATTTGGGGATTTGATTATTTTTATTATAATTATCACCCTGATATTACGCGGGGGCTCGATGAAATTTTCAACTTCCCCCCTCCCTCCTCCTTCTCCCCGAAAAATATTTCGGCGAGTCTCCTTCCTCGCCGAAGGAGGAAACAAACCTTGAAGAAGAACAATAAAATGAATGGATGAATAATTGCGATCGAAGTCTTGGCCGAATTTGGGGATTTGATTATTTTTATTATAATTATCACCCTGATATTACGCGGGGGCTCGATGAAATTTTCAACTTCCCCCCTCCCTCCTCCTTCTCCCCGAAAAATATTTCGGCGAGTCTCCTTCTTCGCCGAAGGAGGAAACAAACCTTGAAGAAGAACAATAAAATGAATGGATGAATAATTGCGATCGAAGTCTTGGCCGAATTTGGGGATTTGGTTATTTTTATTATAATTACCACCGTGATATTACGCGGGGGTTGGTTTTATGTGTCGGATGTCGTGTACGTATGGGGGTATACCAGGTGGCCAACCGCGTCGCTTGCATCACCATCGGCCACCGCTAGTTAATCCGTCGATAATCGGACAAGCGTGGCAAACCAACGCGTGGAGGACAGGCAAGGGGAGAGGGGGAGCGATGATACGGTCAATGGATAAGCCGTGACATCGAGCGGGAGGGAAAAATGGCTAAATTTTGTTTCCGGTCGAACGAAGGAGGGAAGGAGGGAGGGGAGATTGGCCGTGGACGAGATCGATGGTTGATTAAATGCTTGAATTTTGATGGTGTCTTATTTTTTTTTTCGAGGAAAGATCGATCAATGTAAAATTTTGATCTTACGATAGAAGATTCATTAGATAAAGGGATCATCTATTTCGAATGTTTCGTAAATATGTTTCGATCCATGTAATATTCCATTCGTTCGCGAACCAGTTACAATTTTTTAGTCGATAGAATTTAGATATAATTACAATAAAATTAATCAATTTGTGAAACTTGTTAATTTTTCGTTACTATTATATTTCAATAATTTTCTATATTTGTCAAAATTTTAGTGATATTAAGAGGGCTAGAGAGGAAGATGTAAAAAAAATTTGTACTCGATCCACGATCGATTGAACAACAACGATAAAAATCGATCATTGTCGCGTACGATACATAACGAGGCTATTATTATTTCAGAACAGGCTCGGATGTATTCGTGATTGGTTCGGGATGAAGTGCTCTTCGGCCTCATTATAATTACGATACGAGAGCGGTTACGACGAGACCTTGTTAATTTCTAGGGGTATTCGTCGAGCTGACGTGAATCGGGGAACGTCGATCTCGATCAACTGATGACACAAATGAAATTAACCACGTGCCAGGAGAACCGATATAGAGGGATCGTTCGCGAAAAATTTTTGCCATCGCAGAAATTTTCCACGAATCGTGACGGGGATTATCCCGGATCGAGTCGGATTTGAAAAACTCGATCCGAGATATTAGGTTCATTGATATTAGGATCGTCTCTTGACTTCCGCCTCGATGATATTTACAGTTTGATTAATCGCGAATTTTTGAGTAGTTTTTAATCCTCGTTTGCCTGTTAAAGATGATAAATACAAGAGACTTCGAATTTGAAGGATTAGAAAAGGAGAAATGAATAAAAAGTTTTAATTTTCAAGTGGTATTTGCGATAAAAAAAATAGAGAGAGATTCGTGTTTCGTTGCGAACAAGAGATTCCAAGCTTGAGGATTAATGAAACGAGGGAAAAAAGGACAATTTGCGTGTTGCTGGTGGCTGGAAAAAATAAACGGATCAGGCATTTCGTTGTTGTATTTTCGGGTTATACGCGAATGATCGGATTAATCGATATCGCGAAAAAAGGAAAACAACGGAGAATAGAATAGTGTTTATGAAACGAGGCACAGTTTGTTCCGTCGTCGCGAGCAATGCGGCTGCAACTGAACGATAAAAAGCTACGGATCTTTTCTATCTCCGAGAAATTAAATTTGCGAAATTTTACTTTCCAAATTTTTCTTTCGAGTTAGAGTTACTCGTTCTTTTCGAATACGTGATAAAATAAAGATAAATACGAGATATATTATATCACGTGAAATTGATCCACGACTCGAGCAACTCTCGTCACATCAGAAGAAACCGAAAGAATTCATTTCATCGTGATTAATAGAGAGCAATCCGCGAAATTTTAACGATAATAATTTTTCAAAGTCTGTCCCGAGTTTCCATAAATATTTCAACGGTCGAAATTTCGTTTAAACGACGAATAAAAAAAAGGAAGGCTGCTCTGAACGGGGAAGTCGTTAGGTCAAAACGATTCTTCGAGGAGGAGGACGACACGAGATATAATAAGTCAAATTACGACACTCGAGATTACTCTCGAGTAATAAAACCGCCAACTCTTTCGCCTCTCCACCCATAGATTTTATTTAAGGGGAGGGAGCGTCGTAAAAGCGAGGCGACTCTCAAATTTCTAAAACGAATCCTTTGATCCGTTTCGAAAACGTTTGCGCGCACTCCTGAAATATTTATCGTTCTTAATTAATCATCCCTTTGTCTCTGCCATTCTACTTGCATCATCCCTTTCAATTTTCGTCTTTTATCTTTAAAATCTTCGTTTAATCCACGCGTACTTGAGTTTCAACATTGTGCAAATTGTGTTTTTAGACTTACGAATCCTTTCTTCTTCTTTTTATTATTTTTTTCAAAAAAAAATTTCGCCAATTATTATCCTATATTCAGTTAATACTTAATTAAGACCACTTACACGTATCGTTATTATAAAAATTCTTATTATATCTCTCTTACATTGTTACTTTTCCTCGAAAAAGCGAATCTTTACTCGCGATCTCTGTTCACGGTACAATACGATCACGTACGTATCCTATATCATCAAAATTTCTATTCATTCCGTTATTATTTTCCCTCAAGAAGGAGAGGAAAAATCTTGTCATCCAGTTAATATAATGTATTTCATCATAATCTTCCTTATTTATCCTAACATAATATATCTCGCCAATATAAATTATTACCTTCCACGAATCTTTTCGAAGTTTCGTTCGTTCCGCTTCGAAAAGAGACGAAAGAAATATTCTCGCGCGGGGATATTTCGCGTTTGTCTACGGCGTGAAATGCATTTCCCGGTTCTCACCACCTGGCGGCCAAAGAAAGTCGCGCCACTACCACTATTACCACTGCTACCACCAGCTTTCCACCACTGGTCGAGAAAGCTTTTTCGGGAGGCGCGTGAAAAAGCGGCCGCGAGAAATAAATCTTTGGCCTTCGCTCCTTCGCTCGGGGGGTGGAAAGGAGAGGAGGGGGAAGCCCATAACGTGTCACCAGTTATAAATTCTTACGTTTTCCGCCGGAGTTTGAAATAGTGGCGGCGAACGGAAGTGAGTTCGCGCTCCTCTGTCATTGCAACCCTCTTTCGGCTTCTTGCGTGCTCCATCTTCGAGCACCGCCCTTCCTTGGAATTGAGATTTCATCCCGTCTCGCGAGGCGACTCTCTCTCTCTCTCTCTCTCTTCCTCTTCCTCTTTCCACCAATTTTTTTCCTCTACCTCCATCTATATTTTCCCCTCGATCGATCCTTACCTTGAAAGATGAACCGTGTTGCTCTCGATCGAGATAAATTATTCTCGCTTGGGAATTATAGTAGTCGTTCGTGAAATTAACACGTTTTTTTTTCTTTTTTTTTTTTTTGTTATCGAAGCGCATTTAATCTCGAGTGGAATGTTCGAGTCGAGGGATAGAACGTGTTCTATCGAAATGGATGATCGATAAGAGTCTATTAATTCCTATGAAATTAATTATTGTTGTAAACTTGCCCACTTTCGTGACGATGAATCAGCTCGAGTAAAGATTAATCCGCACAATCAAAGATATCAATATCACGAAGATAGAAATTTCTCCAGACATGCATTCACAGGATTAACAAGTATTGACGAGAAGGATCGATTGGAATTAATTTCGCAACCTGATCTCGCGAGTATCCTCTCGTCGAGAGAAAGGATAAATTGTAAAAGAGGGCAAGTGTAATCGAGGACAGAGATAATCGACCAATGGATAGTTGGTAATTACGTAAAGTACGCGCGAAATATGCTCGTGTATGCGTCCATGTCACGGTTAACCAAGCCCTATTGCTTTCATCCAAGTTGGGATAATCCGGTAGGTGTGCCGCTTTGCCAACTAACTCTTCCTCCCTTCTCTTTATCTACGACCCACGATACTAACTCACAGCTTACCACTACGTTAACGAGGTACCTCGCGAACCAACTTCTTGGGCAGGATTATGATCGGCTACGATCAACGTTGCGCCATCTGCCTCTCACATTTCTTAGAATTATTACTTCGAGATCGTCGAATTGGTCGAGAAACTTTCTTATTTATCATAAAGGTGGCCAATAATCGGCCACGATCAACGTTGCGCCATCTGCCTCTCACATTTCGAATTTTAGAATTATCGAGGTCGTCGAATTTACTTGAATTGGGACGAGAATACGAGACTTTTTTTATGTATTGTGGAGGTGGTCACGATCAACGTTGCGCCATCTGTCTCTCATATTTCGAATTATTACTTTGAAGTCGTTAAATCTAGTTGAATTGAACGAGAATACAAGATTTTTTATTGTGGAGGTGGTCACGATCAACGTTGCGCCATCTGTCTCTCATACTCGAATTATTACTTTGACATCGTCGAATTTAAATTAAGTTAAATTGGAGAGTACAATACAAGACTTTTTTGTCCATTATATAGACGATCAATAATTTCGTCTTCGACTTTGATTTCAGTACTGAACGAGGAAGAGAACGGAGGGGAAACATGCAAGAAAGTGGATTTACCTATTCTAGAAAATTTTACAACTCCTCGAATCGAAGCTTCGTTACGAATATCTCGCTCTGATCTCACGGGGGGATAGAGGAAATATATACGAGGGTGGATTATTCAGATTAAGCCTGGAGGCAATTGGGATGATCGTTTGCGACCCCTATGACCAATCCAACCCTCCCCGTGTCAACGCGACGGTGTCAAGATAAGCGACATTGTTTCCAAGACGAATGCGAGAGCCTATCCACCACCCCTCGAATCTCAATCTGCTTGTTTATCGTCGAGACCTGTTTATTCCGAGTCTGTTCCACGAAGATAACTCGTGCATCGATCTTTCGCATCTCTCTCGACTATCAATCCACATCCGTCCATCCTCCGCCACATCCTTCGACATCTCGAGCGACTCATCCCTCACCCAGTGCTTTGGCATTTCACCAAAAAACCCTTCGCTCGTGCGATCCTCTGCCCTAAACGGCTGCTAAAGTCCGGCTGGAGAATCCCTGGAGCATCGCGAGAGCAACTTTCCATCCATCCCCGTGCAAAAGGATGCACGGAGCGGAAAATAAAAAATATTTTCATCCCTGATACACCCAAAGACCTCTTTTGTTCCGGAAAATTGTTCCTCGAAACTCGTGGAGATTCGATTTCGGAAAAGAGAAGCGCGTGCACACAGGTGTGGGTACATAGCGCTATTCAAAAGTTTGAAGGGAAGCGGTTTGCAGGAACTTTAAGCGAAAATATCGAAAGTTTTTATTTATTTCAACTTAAGTTTCCCCGAGTATTAATACGTTCGTAGGATCGATTCTAAAAGTAAAAGCAAACGTAAAAGTTGATATGCAAAAATCTTACGAGTGGAAACTCGAATAAATAAGTTACAATAAATAATCTCAATTTAACGAGACAAAATCGTCTTCTATTTGTCTTTCGCTTCGCGCAAACTTCAATTGCTTGTAAGTTGATAATAAATAAATCTTAATCGATATTTTTATATCTTAATCATTGCCTCTATGAAGATATCGAATTGTATCATAGACACGAACGATGAAATAAATTTTTAACGAATTAATTTTTTTCTTCCGCCTAAAGCACTTGCCAATGATGAGAACGGAAATTGCGAGCAAATACTTTCACAAATACATTTATTCGGGTTTCTCGTGCAGAAATAGTTGTTTCCAAACTTACTTTAGAACGATAATGTACGCGTGCGCGGGTGTGATATCGGGGCAGGAACGAAGGAATTCGAGGCACGCAGGTGTGGAATAAACAGCGTCGAAAAACTCTCGAGAGTTGGACCCCCCATTTTCGAAGGGCGTGAAAGGGCTCGTTATTATTTTCTCCTCCTTGGAACGCCGTTGGATACGTAAATAAGCATGTATATTAGATTTCGAAGGGTGAATGCCGGTGAAAGCGTGTGCCCCGCGTGAAAATATCGGGACTACGCCCACTCCACGTGGAGAATTTTATTTTCCACGCCAATTCCTCAACAATTCCCTCGATGATGGATATAATAAAGGTAGAAATAAAGGGCACGAATCGTACCCTCGAGAAACTTCGATCACGTATTCCTCGCGTAATCGCCAATAAGGAGCTGCGGCAATCATTATCAAATATACTTAATGCGTACAATAAATGGCAGAGTACGTAAATATATAAGACGATATAATTATGATATAATTCAATGGATAATTGTCTCAGTGTACTATATTCTTCGTCAAAATTTCTATTTATATCTATCCAAATCGGCAAAATACTTGTTCGAATCTCTTGTTTCGAAAAGGGAACAAGTTTCTTTTTCTCAAAACAGGAGCCGATTACTCGTCCACCAATCTCTAACGAAGACAGCGGTAACGAGATTCGAGAGACAGCGACTCGTGTTTAAACTTGCTAATTACGTCTTGCTCGCCCTGCTTTTCCTTCAACTTACTTTTTGGCCCCTTGGATTCCCTCTCTCTCTCCCCTCCAACTCGTCTCGTCCAGTGACAAGTCGCTTTCGCCACACAGTCCTCCTCTTCTGTCCCGTCGTTCGAGCGATTCCTCTTCCTTCGCAAAGCCTGACCCGCTTACCGTATAATTATCAAACTTTCAACGCTAATCCTATAGACTCTCTTGTCCCTCTCCTCCCCCCCCGCCATTTTTCCACTCCCATTCCCCTTCTAGCCGCGTTTATCGTAATCCGACCCGGCTTGTTTCCTCCTTGATGCTTCGTCAGCTGTTGCAACTATCATCCGCTCAAATGGATTTTCCTTTTTCGAGCTGCGCGAACGAACGAAGATACGTTATTCGCGCGGAGAATATTTCTCTCTAAGGAAAGTATAAAAGCGTTAGAAATGAATTTCGAGAGGAAAGGTATACCGAATGTCGCGACACTAGCGCCACGCGATACAAACTACTCGATAAACTTAAACACGTGTGCGAGTATTATTATACATCGAATTAATTGTCGACAAATTTCATTATCCTTCGATGTATTATTATATACTTTGATATAATAATATTGTTAACGCGAAGATTACGCGGGATTAATTGTATATAAAATCGAAAAGTATTAATTTAAAAGAATCATTTCTACTATTGGAAACTAATGGTGTCCGAGTCTATTGCCGCTCGGTCGACACACGTTATACGTTGATATTCATTAGAAAATACGCCTCGGTATCCGCGATAAATCAAATTCTCCACAGAGCATAACTCATCCACCTAACTCTAATACGATCTATTCCAGTCTACATTTCCCCCCCTCCTCCTTTTTTTTTTTCATACGTACGTGGTTTTAACCGTAAATTCAGCTAACGTCACGAACCGCTCGTATCATTTTTCACAAAAATCGACCGGACACTTTTTCACACCGATGTGTCACCATGTTTGTGGGCCAACGATGTCACCGGGAACAGACTGTAATTTACAGCTGATTAAGCTTTTCCACCTAGTCTCTCCAACAGAAAGACAGACAGACAGAGAGAGAGAAAGAGAATCATTTCGTTTATCGAGTTTCGCGCGAGCTCGTCGAACCGTGGAACGTTAATTCACCGCTCTTTCTCCCTGCAATTCGCGGCCGCCATTACGGTTAACGCGTACTCGTGTCGCGCGATCGAAAAGAAGAAAAAAAAGAAAGGGAATAAAAAATAAAAAAAGAAGAGAAAGAGGGGGAAGAAAGAAAGAAAGAAAGAAAGAAAGAAAAAAAAATGGAACGACCGGTGAAACGGTTCCATTACGGTCGAGCATCTTAGGTACTCCATTAAGCTTGAAATTGGAACACGGGGAGGCGTAATGTGTTCAACGCGACTATATCACTATCGAATCGATAATGTTTGTATGTCCTCGGACGCAGGATGGTGGGAAGCGCGCAACGAGAGTTCATCGTTGCATCGTTTATTCGAGTGAATCGTGAATTTGTATAAAATCCGTGTGGATCGTTCGCGTGGATTGATTGAAGATCGCGACGGAGACGATGCCTCTGATGAAATTCTAAATTACTTGGAGAATCGGAAGAGGGAGGGTGGGGAGGGAGCGAAACGGATCTCGTTCGAGATGTATCCCTGATATTTTTGCGCGAGTGGATATAGGGAAAGATGTGAGAGTATTCGAACGAGGTTCTTTTCTTTCTCTTTTTTTTTTTTTTTTTTTTTT
>NW_006263567.1:484214-490463 GCF_000469605.1 Apis dorsata
TCTTTTTCCAAGAAAATCTCGTGTTCTTTTCGAATAAGATTTTCTATATAGGAATATTTTTATAACGAGACGGTGGAGCATTGAAATTTCACCACGTTTTTAAAGTTTCGCTGTAATTGATAAAAAAGAAAGAAAAAAAATGTTGAAACTTTAAGGATCCACTTTCAACTTTTTAGAGGGAAAAGAATTTGCATATATAATCTCGATACTCGTGTCTGTTATAATAATTACAACGGTGCTTTCACAACTTTAAGGATCCATTTCAACTTTTTAATTTAATCTTTTTAATACTCTAAAAAAAAAAAAAAAAATTAGCATTGTCTTATTACAACCACTTACTCTCGAAACTTAACTTTTGAATTACTTCACTTCTTCTTTTTTTTTCTTTGACAGATCAGAATTTGTAATTTGTACCTAGACTTTTTTTTCTTTTTAAATTTATTATTGACCAGTTGGATGATAAAAATACAAAGATAAGGAAAAAATGTCAAGGTATATCAAAGGAGAAAATCGTGCATCGTTAACAATTTTGTTATCGTTCGAACATTGTGCTATCGTATATTCAGACGAATGTTCAAAGACACACATGCAACACGGATATAATTGGAAATTTTCCCTAATGTTCGCGCGGTTTGGTCCTCCCGGTGACCCAGTTCGAAGGAGTACGCGTGTATATTACGTTTTGAATATTAATATCCTAAGAGCTCGCGGCATAAATAGAGTGGTCGTGGTTGGGGGGATCAGCCGCGATACGTTCGGGGTACATTCGGTCCAGGAAGCCCCCGTTATCATTTATGCCAATTAAGTTGGTGCGCCCTCCTCCACTCTCTCTCTCTCTCTCTCACTCCCCCTCCTCCCGTAATGCGACGATATTAGCCTAACAAAGTGGCCATACTTGCTCGCGCGTTTGTTTTCTCCTCGCGCCGTTTAATGCCTCCCCTGGAATATTAAAGCGGAGCTCGCGGTGAAATTGGCGAACGTTGGAAAACGCCTCGATGCCGGAGGATCGTTGTTTCGCCCTGTGTTTTATTATATTTTATATATATATATATATTTATTATATACGCGGAATCTCGTTCTTTGATATTATCTTGTTGTGAAATAATGTTTAATCGATGGAGAATCCGTGGAATTGTCAAAAATGGATAATAAATTTAATTAATATGGATGTTATTTTTGTGAATGTTTAAGAGTTGGGGAGTTGGCAAAAATGGATAATAATTTTAATTAATGGATATGAATGTTTAATTGGAGAGTAGGTGGAATTAGCAGAAATGGATAATAATTTTAATTAATGGATATGAATGTTATTTTTGTGAATGTTTAATTGGAGAGTTGGCAAAAATGGATGGTAATTTTAATTAATGGATATGAATGTTTAATTGAATAATAATTTTAGTTAATGGATATGGATGTTATTTTTGTGAGAGTTGGTGGAATTGTCAAAAATGAATATATAATTTCATTAGTGGAAAATACTGAAATTATTAATTTAAGGTATTGATTGTATACTATGGACTCTATATTTTAAGCTGTCTTTTTTTATTAAAACCGGATCTCCCCAATTGATTCAGTAATATCGTTCAGAAGTTTTAAATGGAATAAAAATTTCAACATTAATCGATTCTAAAATTTAAGAGGATGATCGTCAATTATCGTTAATACATTAATCAAATAAAGTGAGATTCTATTTTAAATAAAACTGAACATCCCGAGTATTAATTTAATTCGATAATATCGTTTCAAAGAAGTTTCAAACAGAAGAAAAAGTAAATTTTGACAACCATAAACTACCTATATATACGAATCTACTGAATCCTAAACCGGACAAACGATCCATCAGTTAATTTCACGTTGTAATAATCCAAAACTCAACATGTAAAAATGTTGTAAAAACGAAACAAATCATATGAACTCGTGAAAGAACGAGTCCATCGGATACAAAAAGAAAAAAAAAGAAAAGAAAAAAGGTCGAACTTACCTTGGTGAAGGTGAGGGTGGCTATGGGCGGGAGACGAGGTAGATTCGGATAATAAAAGCTTCCCGCGGGATGCGCCGGATACCGCGACGTGATCCTGTAGGCGATTCCTTGGGGTTGGGTCGGCCAGTTGGCAGCGGTGAATGTGAACCCGTTATCGGTTCCACCGTCCAGCGGATCCAGCTGAGAAAAGAGACGAACGATGGATCCCCCGACTCTTTCAATAGCCGGATTTTAATGAGATGGCATAGAAACCACGCGCTTTTTTTCCATCTCGACGAACACACGACCTATATATACTATATATATATATATACACACACACACACATCTCTCTCTTTCGACGCAATTTTTTCCTCTCTTCAAACCCTTTTTCCAGATCAAACTTCGCTTCAACGAGCGCCAAGGATCGCTAATACAGTCTCGTGTATCCAAATAGCGAAAAAAAAAAAGAAAAAAAAAAGTTTCCTTTTTCTATAGAGCCTTTTGTTCGCGCTTTCGCGAAACGAATGGAAAATTCGCCTCCTCCTCCCCTTCATCGATTCGATCTAATTTTCCATATGGCTCGGCCTAATTTCGAGTGTTGGCGGTCACCCCGCCCCGAAATTGAAATTGTTGGTCGTCGAAGCGATTCGATGTTGCGATTTCAGGATTTCTGATATCGAAATCAATGATCCCTCTCTACTCCCCCTCCCCCCCTCAAATGGGTAATTACCTCGACGGTCACGGTATCGACCCAGTTACCCTCCACGCACAGTTGGAAGGAATCGAGGCCGACGAACCAATCTGGGCTGGGGTTGATGCGGGCCATGATGCTTATCAGGGTGTGATTGCCGTCGAGGAAGGCCCGCGCCACGCTTGTCCCCTCCCCTTGGGGCACGGGGGGGCCCGTGAACGAGTGGAGGGTGCTCGGCGAGTCACCGTCCGCGTCCATCCCGTCTGTCCTTCCGGTCTCCACGTACAACCTCACACCGCTCGACAATCTTTCCCCTAGCCTGTACAAAGTGTAGGCGGAGTCGTGCGTTCGACCTGCGAAACGAGAAAAAGATTTTTTATATAAAGCGTGATATATATTTTGTGCCTCCCTTCTTTTTTAAAAAGAGAAAAAAAAAAGGGAGGATATTCTCATAGGATACTCAATATTCTCAGGGGTGTATATATAAGGATGTTGTACGAAGGTTGTAGGTTAAGATTTTCGCGACACGTTACTTTTATAAAAATTTTTTCCACGATAATTGAATAAATGAAATCCCGTTTTAAATTGGTTGTATGAATACATATTAAAAAAACAAACGCGTGATACGTTCCATGAGTTCGAAGCACTTGAAGCACTATTTTCTGAAATAATAATTCTTTTATACGGGATATAAAAGTATTTAAGCGATTAATTAATAAACGATGTTAATTTAAATATAGATCAAACGCGTGATCCTGAACGGGTCGATGATGTTTCTTCTTCTTCTTTTTTCTTTTTTTTATGGAATATGGGTGGTCTGGATACGGCCTGGGTAACCAGGATCAGACAAAACGGTTATAGGGATCGTTAACGCGAACCCCTGCCCCCGACGAAATGGTCAAATTTACTCGAGGCGATGAATTTACGGCCAATGAACACGACCCTCCATATTCCGATACGTTCGAGGAACATCCGTTTCGAGTTTCTATCTTTATTTGAAGGGGAAAGGGAGGGGAAAAGTATATCTGGGATCGAGAAAAGCGTTCTTTCGAACCGAGATCTTCGAAAAGTCTCTCTCTCAAAGTCGTCGTTTCGATCGTTTATTTTATCGTCGATCATTGCGGATAAAAATTCGTCCGCTCGACGAAATAAGGAGGATATCGTAAAGCGTAATAAAATATAAAAACTGTGCGCTCGAAACGCAAGGCACGTACAGCTTCTTCTTTGCTGAACTCGTGCGCGAAAACGTAGGAACACGTTTCTCATCACGCGGTTGTTTTATCGTCACGACGATAGGATTTCGAAAACGTTTGAGCGTCTCTCCAAAAGTCGAATATTTTTTTTTTTTTTTTCAATGGATTTTTAGAACATTGGTGACTTTTTAAAATTCTTTCCATGATTCTGCCGTTCGTATTTCGGAAATGGATCTATAATTTTCAAAAATTATGTTATATTCGTATTTCTCATTCCGCGGTTGTTTTATCGTCACGACGATAGGATTTCGAAAACGTTTGAGCGTCTCTCCAAAAGTCGAATATTTTTTTTTTTTTTTTCAATGGATTTTTAGAACATTGGTGACTTTTTAAAATTCTTTCCATGATTCTACCTTTCGTATTTCGGAAATGGATCTATAATTTTCAAAAATGATGTTATATTCGTTTCTCATCCCACAGTTGTTTTATCGTCACAACAAGAATGATGATAGGATTTCGAAAGCGTTTGAGCATCTTCCCAAAAATATTTTTTTTTTGGAATAGATTTTTAAAACATTGGTGTCTTTTTAAAATTCTTTCTTAAAATGATTCTACCTTTCATATTTCAGAAATGGATCTATAATTTTCAAAAATGATGTTATATTCGTATTTCTCATTCCGCGGTTGTTTTATCGTCACGACGATAGGATTTCGAAAACGTTTGAGCGTCCCTCCAAAAGTTGAATATCTTTTTTTTTTTCAATGGATTTTTAGAACATTGGTGACTTTTTAAAATTCCTTCCATGATTCTATCTTTCGTATTTCAGAAATGGATCTATAATTTTCAAAAATGATGTTATATTCGTTTCTCATCACACGGTTGTTTTATCGTTACAACAGGGGCGACGATTTCGAAAGCGTTTGAGCATCTTCCCAAAAATATTTTTTTTTTTGGAATGGATTTTTCAAAACATTGGTGTCTTTTTAAAATTCTTTCTTAAAATGATTCTACTTTTCGTATTTCGGAAATGGATCTTTTTTTCGCGAGATTATAATAAAAGCTACAATAATAATTTTAAAAAATGATGTTATATTCGTAATAATTAATTCTATCATCTTTTAGTTTATTTATTTTCTTTTTTGTTTTAATTTTCCAGACTTGGAAGATGATATTCCGGAGAAGAGAAAAAGAAAATGATCAATATTCGAGACGTTCCGAACAAATGTCCCGCGTAACGTGGCGGAAATAAAGCGGGGAGGAACGTCGTTTGTCTGGAAAGGTGTGTTTTCACGTCCACCGATACGGCACGCGGATGATAGATTAAGCTCGCCTCTGCCTCTTCTCTACTTCTTTTTCGCAGAAGAATCGTGCAACTCTCGCAATCATCGCGCGTATATAAATTTTTGAAGAGCTTCACCGTTTCGATCGATCCTCCACGCTTCGACGATGGTTAACTAACGACGAAAGGATCGTGCTCGAAGCTCTTTGTACTTCGAACTCTGAACGCCTGTCGAAAGGATTAACGCCATTCAACTTGGTCTCACTTTATCGCTGTTTATCAAGTGTACACGCCCAGATGTCTGCCGAGATCGAGTTCGACGACGAAACACCACGTTGTTCAGTCAATGGTATCGTTAAAACCGGTGCCAAGATTCAGAGTTCCGGTTTAATGGAATATAATTTTTCACCCCTCCCCCTGGAGAAACTTCCGATTACAGCCGTTCGTAATTCAATCCTTTCGCCCGGCAAACTTGGTGGCGTCGACGATTTAGAGTCCCAAAGAGGATTAACGAAATCTTGATGTAAGGATCGTGGAAACAGGACCGGAAATTTCAAAGTACCATTAGGCGCCTCGAGGGCGAAGGGGAGCTTTCAGTTATGAAAGGGTTAAATGTTCTTCGTTGCCTTATCGGAAACGTTTTCCGAACGGTGATGTTGCGATTAATTTAATTTGCCAGAGCTTTCCGAGAGCATGACTACAAGCAATTGCTATCTATTATACTTTATATCACTGTATTCACGTTAAATCGCAAATTAAACTTTTTATTTTTCGCATAGAAAAATATGAGAAGAAACTAAAAATTTTGAATCGAAACTTAAAAAATAGAGGAAACCATGCTGTTGAAATCGTTTTTCGTTTTATTCCGATATCTCAATCGGTTGTCGAGATATAAGGAATCAAAGTTTCTACGATATTTGAAACGTAAAGATTATGAATGGCGAGCCAATCGACCTACATTTTTTCCTGGAAATGCGTACTACATCCTTCCAAGAATCGCGTTTGGAGTTTGGGATAGGTTAGTGAAATTAGGCGCGAGTGAGAGTAAGACGCGAACGAAAATAATAAACGATTAAAAATTACCCTTTTCTTTACACGACGATATCTCGGGAACCGGAAGTC
>NW_006263567.1:490565-494230 GCF_000469605.1 Apis dorsata
AATCGAGATAATTCGAAAAGAGTTTCAAAGGGGAATGTTCTCCGCTTCCAACGATCGTTCGTTTATTGACCGGAAGTTACCATCTTCCGAGTTATAGCGGTTTAAAGTTTTCGTAATTTTAATAGGGTTTGCTCGAGAGTTTAAGTAAACGATTGAAAATTATCTTTTCTTTGTAGGACGATATCTCCGGAACCGGAAGTCGAATTGAGACGAATGAAAAAGCGTTTTGAAGAGCAAAGTTCCGTGTTTTTAACCGTCTTTCGTTCAACGACCGGGAGTTATTACTTTCGGAGATACAGCGGTTTGAATTTTTTCCTACTTTTTATTACGATTTAATCGAATTTTAAGGCAAATTATTATTCCCATCGAGTGCGGTTCTACGCGCGTAACTTCGAAGCGATAATAAATGGCGTTATTACAATTTTCACGTAATCCAAATACCAATTTTCCTATCCTCCGTATATACGTTCTAATATTCTCGATTCGAGTTATCGTTGAATTTCATTTAATCCTACGTTAAAGCATAATCGTGTACAACCATCATCGTGTACACCATCACCACGAGCCAAGAAACTTGTTGTTGAATGCAGGTGCGAATCTCTTCGCGTTCCAGTTTGAGAAACGCTGCCCGCGAACCTATTAAAGCTCGTAGACACACGTATAATCGACGACATAAACGTTATTCAAATGGCCGGTGTGTACACACCGTCGAGCATTGCGATTCAGGATCACAGGCTCGCCATTAAAATTCATGAGCGCCCTCCGTGTAATTTCGTTTTTACGTGCTTGTACGCATTAATACGGTCTGGAATCAGACCGATTCCTGAATTCGAACATTTTCCACAATGGAAAGCCGCGGTTTTCGTCACTATCCACTTGCCACGAAAATTCTCTCTTCCCGAGAAGTGTCGTTAATAGTTTGGCGTATTTTTCTTTTTTTTTCGCTTCCACGTGTCTGCACGAGTTACGATACAGTTTATCTTTTTACATTTTTCTCGCGAAATTTTAGTTAATCGTGCTACTTTTTCTCATTTTTCTCATTTTTCTCATAGCGATTTTTACCAATTTTGATCATCCCTTATCAAGTGTACTATTGTTATATTATTCTCATTCACGTTTTCAATTCGCGCAATATTTTTTTCTTCGCAGAGCGTGCACTTTTCCACGAATCGGATTTTTTTACCATCGAAAGATATAAAAATTTTCAATTTTCCTGCCAACAAACTACAAACACACGACAACGAAACGGCACAACCGTTGGCTGCGGTTTCTCCGTCTGGTTAGTCGAAATTCCCCTTTCAAAGGGGTGTTTCCAAACCCTTCTCTCTCTGACGCGCGCACGCCGCCACCCCCCAATCCCATCGACCTCCACGGTTACTTAATTAGTTGCAAAATTAGCGGAAACCGCGGAAGGGGAAATGGCCGTGCAAGTTCTTGCCAGTTCTCGTCACGCAAGGAGAAACAAGGGATTCTTGTTCTTGCAGGGCAGGGAGGAGATCGATCCGATCAAACTTGTTTAACTTTTGAATTTCGATAAATAAAGGTAAACTTGTCGTTCCATTGAATATATTCCAACTTTGTCCACAGCCGAATTCGAATTAGGAGGATCGTATCGTATGCGAGACCAGAGTGTCGTTTAAAAGAGAGGAACGTTCGAAACCGTTGTCGAGGTTTCGGAATAGAAGCCGCGTTTGGATTAGATCCTTCATCCTTGATCGGGATATCGGTCGAATACGATACTCGTTTGAATATTCATCGCCGTTCCAGCTTGTTTATTCCAGTGATAACGTATGCGGACGACGGATGAATCGATCGATAGGACGCCGGATTGCGATTTAAGCGTTCGCCACCAGCAAGGATACGAATGGATACGCGTTATGATCTCTTTCTCTCTCTCTCTTTTTCATTTATTTATTTATTTTTTTATTCCATTGTCGTATGTATCGTTGAATTTTATAACGTCCTTAGGAAAAAAAAGCAGATATCCCGTTTTATTCCACGGTTCATAAATTTCAGATTATTTCCCTTGCTCCTCTCCCTCTCTCTCTCTCTTTCTCTCTCTATTGTTTGCGGTGAAAACGATTACGTGGTTTGTTTTATTCCGTTCTTGCTTTTTATGCACTAGAGGTCCTTTTTATCCACTAGAGGAGAGGGAGGGGGGGAAAAAATTACTTTTATGAAACGAGCCACCGTACGCGAATTGTACTGTTTATTAAATTAATTAATAACCTCTTTCTTGGATATATTTCCTTCCTTTTCTTTTTTGTTTTTTGCCTCTCTTTGCCTTTAGGCGTCTTCCCTTGATACGCTCGATTACGCACAAAAGTTTTTCAGATGTGAAACCGTGTAATCGTTTCATTCACGAAACTCCATGTAACTCGTGTAACTTTTCTATTTCTCCGTTTTTCTACGAAACGAGTTTCGATTAAGCTTCCTTCACCCCTCCATATACAATTTTCCACAACATTTTACGAAAGTTAGGAGAAAGTCCCGGTCTTCATCGAATTAGAAGAAAGAAAAGATGCGTAATATTTTCGCGAAAGAAGAGAACAATTCGAATCATCGACAGAGAATATCAACGTTATAACACTTATAAAACTTTAAAACACTTGGCAAAATCCGATCCTGCGAAAGAGTCACTCTAAACTTCGCTCTACCTTCCCAAAATTACTCCAACCTCACCTCCACCTCGCCATTATTCACTTTCTACGTGGAAACACCTCGAAGAGTGGTAAGTAAGAAGAAATTTGATTAAACTCCCTACAGGGTGGAGGGAAAAGGAAACGCGCGACGTGGCTCTCGATCGAGAGGGGGTGGGTTTTCCGCTCTAAATCCATCGGGGCAGGGAGTCGCAGAGAGTGGCAAGAACAAAGCTGCTTTCACCGTTTGGCCCGCAGGAATTCCACTATCCCCGATCTGGCCCGAACAATGCCCGTTCGCCGACAATACCGTGCCCCTTTTTTAATTGGTAGCTGTGTCGGTGCCCTTTCGTTTTCATCGTGATATCGAATGAACGAAGAGGAAAGAGGGAGCTCGACTGAACTGACAAATCGTTCGGGGAGATTTTCCAGGCCAGGACCATTTGTCTTCGAACGAGTCGGCCGTTCGCCATCGCCTCGTTCCAACGATTATGCATTCCAACTGCATATCGCAAAGAAATTTATACCTCTTTCCCTTCTTTGAATATTATCGTTCGTTTTTAAAATTTGTACAGTGATGTTTGCTTTCTTCGTAATAATTAAGATATTATGGAATTGGATTTTATATATTTTAATTATTATTATTATTCGAGAGTATATTATATTCGTATAGTTCTTTGGATTTTTTAAAATCCTTCAAAGTGTATTTGTTAGGTGTATTCTTTTTAATGCTTACTTTATGCGGTAGATTAAAAAACCTGATATGCATGATGAAATATTCCTCTTGAATATTAAAATAGAATAGAAATTGCAGGATGAATTAAGTGAAATAATTTTCATGCAATTTTATCGAAATAAACTTTCTCCGCAACACTTGGAGGGATCGTTGTGGCTGCATGCTTAATCAAAATAGGTTAAGAATATTTGCTCGAATTCTTGCATTCAATATTGTTACTCGGCTGATTTTCTAGATTAATTTCACAAAAAAAAAAAAAAAAGCCAAATTGAAATTTCCTTCGGCCAATA
>NW_006263567.1:494405-498255 GCF_000469605.1 Apis dorsata
GAGCAAAGTCGTGGAAAAGGATGGAACGTGTCCGGCTTTCGAGTCGACAAATTCCGTCGAGATTTCACGAATAACTCGGCGAAGTCACATCCGTTACAAGGTTGGCCCGCCGACAAAGTCCTCGCGCGACCAGAGAAAACTCAGCCTTATCCAACTCCAGTCGTTTTCGAGCAACTAGACTCTCGATTCCATCTCTGCGCTGTCGTCGAATTAATTCGCGACGAATGGAACCAGCCTCGATTGTCAGTGAAATTTTCATAATATCTCGTCGATACTCTTCTCGATTAATAATCGAAGAGTGGCTGGCTATAATGTGCGTGTCTGTGTAATTTGGTAATCGAGCTGAATTTTACAATTCATCATTGAAAATTGAATTACGTTGGGTATATGGATTTGTTCAATCAAACGATATTTTCGATAAGTAAATGGAACCAGGAATTTCGAAGTGATGATCGAGTAATGTATAATAGTTTTAGTAAAAAAATTTGTCGAAATATTATGATAAATTAAATTGTTGAAGTGTAGAATCGATAATACCTTGGATTTTGAAGTGATAATTATGTATATAATATAATATAATAAATAAGTTTTAGTTTTTAAAAAATTTGTCATTTGTATCGACGTAAATTGTTAGACAAATTGTTAGAATCGGAGATAATTCCAGCAATACTTTGAATTTCATGAAAAGAATATCGATTATTCGACTTATACTTCGGCTCTCCAATTATCCGATTATTCGAGCTAACGCGTCTGAAAAATGTTTAGAAAACGTGAAAAAAGAGCGTCCATATTCCTCTCCATTTACATATATTATCTCCGCAACTCGATTAATCAAATTTCAACGAATTTCGTTCATAATCGAACTGAAGATAATTTTAATCCTTGTATTATTTAGAACTTGATACTCGACGATATCTTTTTCTTTCTTTCTTTCTTTTCTTTTTTTTTAGCGATTACAAAAGGTCGTGTTAAAGAGGGCGACTACAATCGGAGGTAAGGAGTTGAGAATCTCTGCGCGGCGGGTGATCCAACTTAATATAACTTTGGTAACAAGTCGATGCTAACTTGGCGGAACCGCGAGAGCCGCCTATGCGGCACGTGCAACTGCGCTTCCATGTGCATCCCGCTCTTAGCTGGCTTGGAACGCGAGTAACCGAGACGTGTTCCCCCAGAGAAGTGGATAACCCAATTTCCCCGGGTCGCCTCTGTTGTGTAGCCAGGGATGACGTCGTTTCACGTGCACATCGGGTCGCAATCTCTCTGGTCACCGACCCCTTCTTGTTTTGACGCCACGACATCCTCCTTCTCCAACCAACCAATCAACAGACAGTTTCCCTTCTCCTTTCTGCAGAAATTTTCTTATACGAAATTTTCTCGTATGAATGGATAAACGATAGGTGATTCGATTTTGAAGAAGGTGGAAAGAAATTTAACGAACGTTCATCAATTATTTCTGGGGGATGGAATTAAATAATCTTCGAGGATTTCAGGAATCTGCCCCGATGGAACGAGACGGGGAACGAAACTTTGCAGTTTTTTGCAATTTGGAATTTCAACGAGGAGGTAACGAACGAGTAATTTGGTAATAGGTAGGTAATGGAAGGGGGGGGGGAGGATTTTCTGGGACGAGCGTGAAAATCGGAGTGAAATTGGCCCTCGTTGGGCGTTGCAAAGCGTATTAGAGGGAGGAAATGAAAATTCACTTGGCCAGATTCCACGGGAAACGAGTGATTATTGGACAAGTAACCGAACGGTGCGTCACACACTCACACACAAGCGGGAGGAACGGTGGATTTTCTGGAGGATGCGAGGGGTCGCATCAGATATAATTGGATTACTAATGAATTTATCGGAAACGGCAATTAGTTTGCATCGAACCGGCCGATCGATATCTCTCCGTCCAAGGAAAAACGAACTCGAACGCGTGTCCTCGCCGGTGGACGTGGATAAACGTAATTACCGATGGCCAGTGACTCTAAAACGTAAATCTTATTGTTGCAATTAATATTTTCTCGTCAACCAAATTTTTTTTTAATTTAGGATTCGTTCGTATGAATAATAGCTGAGACAAGATACAAAAATGGTTCCCGAGAGTGTTAAAGTTATTTACGTACATTTACATAAAATGTTAATATATTCTTGAAATTGGAAACTTGAAAACTTCTCGAGAATTGTCGATTCGAAGTTGTAGATTCAAGTTCGAATCTTTGTATTTATTTTAATCTTCAGAATCTAATAACACATTGCGTATAAGCACTCTACTCGCTCAACATTTTTGAGCGCTCTAAAAAAAAAAAGTATATCATCTATTTATTATATAGACCTTTTTACATTTTAACTATTATTTATTATACAAATAAAGTTAAATTAATTATTATTTACCTTAACTTATAATGCTTCAGAGTATGACATCTGGTGAATCATTCTCCTTGTGCAATGATATTATGACATAATTATATTTCGCTCCTTCTTCCATTGCACCAACAGACTTTATATTTTTTGTCGGCAATTTCTTTCTCTCGCCTTTTTCTACATTATTCCTTCGAGTGTTTTTAATTCGATCGAAAAAATATTAAAGATATCTCGTCACCGGTGTGCAATATTAAATTAATGCTTGATGCACAATTAATTTTTCATTATAGAATAGAATAGAATAACAAAAACAAAGTTTCTGAACATCTTCGATCGAATTTCAATTCGCCACAACACGCATCGAGTTTCTCGAGTTCGACGATTCCATTGCGCGATTCAACGAGCGTATCGGTCGAATAATCGAAGCGACCGTGTATATATGTATATATACATATATGTGAGGAGGGGGAGCTGGCAGAGGGACAAGGCAAACCGCGAGAAGATAGGCGAAGTGACGTTACAATGAAGTATTAACGCGGTCGCGCACGCGTTAACGCGGACCGCAAACATCAGCAAACAGGCTAGAAGAGGGATGGGATCGGCCATTCGAAGGCATCAACGAAACGCGGCCGTAATGCAGTTACCGTCCGATTTATTGGGAACAATAACTAATTTGCCGTGAACCCGCATAAATTATGAACGCTGCACGGCTCTCCACCAGATAACACCCTCGTCCTCTCCCTTTCGATTCCATCTACCCTTCCCCAACCACGCACCCTTTCCACCCTTTTCTCTTCTTCTTCCCTTGGACGCGTCTTGATATATGATAGAGATTCTCTACTAGATTCGATGTCGGTTTGATATTCTGAATTATATATATATTTCTTCGAGAAGAAAGAGAATTAGACCCTTTGTAAAAAAATAAAATTGCTAGCAAAAAGTAATACATAAATTAAAATAGTTTACCATTAGAAAAGCTACAATTCGAATATTCAAAATCGTAAAAAATTATTTTCAATTATGAAGTTAAGGATAAACTGAGAATGAAATATTCTCGAAACTTAATTAATTTACTTTGATATGATATTGATATATCTATAGCTTATTCGTATAATTATTATCTTAATTACTCAAATACGAAATTATACTTATATAAATTAAACTGTCGTTACAAATCAGCCTATGCTAATGCATCGAGATTTAGGATAGACTGTCGTTTCTGATTCCTTCTTTCCACCGAGATGAATAATACGTACGTATTTATTGCTCAATACTATAAAATAATTAAACTATATTATTAGCCTGCCTTATTCGATTAACAGATAAAACGCGATAAATTTTTAATAGATAAATATTCCAATCCATCGTTCTAATTCTAGATCCAATACCAGTCATTAATAATGAAAATACCTTCGTTTATGAACCATCATTTTCCAATTCAAATTCTGATAAACACCTCGTCCCTTCTCTCTCTCTCTCTCTCTCTCTCTCTCTCTCT
>NW_006263567.1:498440-502474 GCF_000469605.1 Apis dorsata
GTGGGCAAGCGGGTATCGTTCGATATCTGTGGCCCGGAAAACGAGTGTCCAGAAGCTCGTCGCGCGAAACAAACGGCGCGCTAACGAACCGGCGTGTTCGCGGCAAGTACCGTGTTCCGGCGCACAATGTCCCGTGAAACGTTTAAACGGCACGCATTAACCGCGGCGACGCTTCCGTTTCTCGCCACGATTTCGAAGCAGAAACGTAGTGGCCCGCTAATGCCGGCGGATTGTTCGAACGTGCCGGCCACTTTCGCCCTCCCCCTCCAGTGCTTCCACACTTCCCTCCCCTCTCTCGCTCCTCTTTCCACCCGTTTCGCGGCCGCGTTCTTCTCGGCAAATTTGACGCGTTTGTCCCCCGTTTGGAATCGAAGTTTCTCTACAGTTTTGTATCGGGCCGTATCGTTTTTGGAAAACGATCGATTTTATCGGTTTTCGAAAATTTTTATCGTCACGAATCGCTTGTGTGGTATTATATGGTAAATAAACTGTGATCAAGTAAAAATTAAGATTTGTTCGAGCGTTGATGGAATTCTCGAAAGAATATTCCGCGTACGAAATATTCGATTATCATTTCACTTTTCAAATGATTGATCGTGATAGAGATGATTGTAATTTGACGCGGATTTATTTGGATACTCAAAAGTAAAATTTTTATATATTCGTGA
This sequence comes from Apis dorsata, assembly GCF_000469605.1. Lineage (NCBI taxonomy): Eukaryota > Metazoa > Arthropoda > Insecta > Hymenoptera > Apidae > Apis > Apis dorsata. Next base: position 499,109 of record NW_006263567.1, read on the forward strand.
ATGTGTTTTTTCTCTGAATTCATTCAAAAACTTGACGAAGATTAAATTCGATCGTATTCTTACGATTATGTAGATATGTATGTGTATTCATTAATTGACCTTTAACCTCGACTATGTAATTATATTCCAGTATATTCTATAGTCGAGTTTATCAGAATTTTGTAAAGTTAATGAATTTTCTAAACTGACTTTGAAACCAATAAGACTGTTATATAAAGTGTCCCTGGATTAAACGATTATACTGCATCAGTACATTCTATGAATAAAAAATAAGAAAGGAAAAAGTATTATATACACATAAAATAAAAACATGAATTGATAAAAAGCACTGATTAAAATAGCGAACTAAACGTTCATTGAACTAAAGATAAAGAAATTCTGGAGAATGATAAATTCAATTTCCCTAAGAATATATCAATTTCTCTCTTTGAAATCTAATAAAACCTTTTGCAAACTTATGCTTCTTATATAAACATTCTTTTCTTATTTTCGCTCGTGAAATGTAGAGGCGTGACGTTTAAAGTTTCGGATCTATATTTTTTCGTTCGTCACCCACTATATCCTCTCCGAAGAATTATTATTCAAGGACATTTGAAATTATACGTATTTTATCGGAGATAAACCGCGCGCAACAACAGGCCCCTGTACAGAGCGAAATCGAGGTTGTACACGATATTACATGGCGAGCGAACGCGTCCATTTATATTCAGGTGCACGCCATCCGCGAATAACTCCTGTTCCCTGGTGTTGGCGCACGTGTACGGCCATTTCCTCGTGCGTGAATCTTTCCACGAATTCGCTTCGAGATTGTGTGCGCGCGCGGACACGTTGATGCGTTGCGAGGACACGCGCGTATAACGTCCTCCATAACGGCCAACCATCGCGTGTTTCCCTCCCTTCTCTCTCTCTCTCTCTCTCTCTCTCTCTCTCTCTCTCTCTCTCTCTCTCTCGCTCTCTCTCTCTCTCTCTCTCTCTCTCTCTCTCTCTCTCTCTCTCTTTCTCTGGGACCAAGAATCGCGCAAACGAGACGTTTAAAAGTTCTTTTATTCCTTGCGCGTGTTTTCGAGTTCTCCCGAGAGGAAGAAAAGATTATTCTTGAAATTATAATTTTAAATATGTAAGCGTTCACTTCGAAACGATATTTTATAATACAATCGTTAATTTATTCTTCTTTGGAAGAAGAGGCTCTCTCCTGGAAAATTTCAAACGTGCAATGACGAAAATATTTCCACATCGTCATTGTGAAAGAAATATAGAAGGATCGGAAATATGCAATCTTTCCTCCTCGATAATCCTCGTTTCGTTCACGACGTTGCATTGATCATTGAAGGAACCCATGATTCTTCGCAACGACGAAGAAAGAGAGAGAGTAATGAAGAATCGATGGAAGACTCTTGAATGACTCTCGTGAGAGGAGTCATCGTGAGCCGGCTGCGCTTACTCTTCAAGGTCTTCCATTGAAACAATCCCCCGCACTTGACGCCACCCGAATCAGGTGAAGCGAGAGAAGAGGGGGAGAAAAAGGGAGGGGGGAAGAGGGAGGGGAGGTCGGAAACACTCGACGTTTTTGCAATTAACCCGACTCGTTTGAAATTGAACTCCACCCTGAGGGGCTAATAAATGCTTGGTTGGCGCGTGTGCGGCGGGGGAGGGGGAGGGTGTTACGGGAGTGAAGAGGCTCGAGGGTCGTAAAAGGTGTCGGTGAGAGCTTTTGATAGTTGTAGATTAACGATCGGAAGGGGGCTATTGTACGCTCGAATCGATAACCCACTTTTAATCGTCATCCCTTCGCAATATATATATATACGATTATCTCTGTTTATTATTTCGACATTATTGTTAAATAATCTCCACCCTTCCTATCGCGATGATGAATCGAAAGGGATTTTTTCGAACTTTCGAATTTTATTCCCGGATGGAGTCATCGATCAAACTTGGAAAAAAATATATATTTATCATGAGGATTATTTACGAGTCGATGTATATATAATCGAAAGAAGAGAATGCATGATGAACACGCATTATTGTGCCGCAAATATTCAATTTCGTCCTCCTCCTTCGTGGAAGCGTGGAGAAATTAGCGAAACGATCGAACGACGTTCGTTTAACTTACTGCGCGGAGAGCGAAACGTCTGAACAGTGTCTAGAAGACTAGGAGGAGGAGTCACGGAGCAGTGCACTTCGTTAGCACTGCTTTTCAAGCTGAAAGTCAAACACCGTCGCGGCAGGATTACGACGCTTCGTTACCCTGTCCACCCCGAAGAAAGATCCTGTCTCGTCCACCAACGTGGAAAGATCAACTTGTGCCCGAGGGTACAAAAAAACTGACCGTCTATCTCGTTCCGCTTCGAGGGCCGCGTTACCGTCGACAAACGACAGACAGCCGGATGGACGGCAAAATGGCTTCGCAAATAATGGGTCGGCGCGAGTCGCTACACGGGACACGAAACAGGCCGAAACTCGATACAGTTTGTGCGTACAACTCTTAGACACGAATGGCTAAGAACCGTTTAAGAACACGGCTTCGTATTTCTATTGCTCTCTTGTTGTACACTGGATGGGATCGAAAGTTTCAATCCTGATTAATCAATTTTTTGTTTTTTGCTTCGTTAAAATCATTTTTCACGTAACTTTTGAAATCTTTTGTACATCGAAAGATCGATGTCTTTCTATTTCTTTAGTATACAAGGCGGATGAATAGTCGAGTTTTTTCCAAGTTGAAAACATTTTTTTCATACATGGAACGAATATTCTTTTAACACTTACACGAGATCGATTTCCTCTTTCTGTATGCAGAGTGGGTGCAAAGTTTGGATAGTCGAATTTCTTCTTTTTATAGGGGGGAAAAAAATGGAAAAATGTAAACTATATACAGTTTTCCTCCTCATCGATTTTAAATTAAATAAAATTATCGAAAATTATCACGATACTCGAATACCGAGGTCTCTGTTTAAGATTCGTTTCCAAATATTTACGATTAAAAAGGAATTCGAAACGATTCCTCGGCAATTTCTAATTCTAGATTCAAAATGGCGGTCGAAAATAATCGTTACAGGTTCACTCGTAGCCACGGTCGACGCGGCGGCGGCGGCGGTGGCGGCGGCTAATAAAATGCAAATTCGATTCAATATCGCGCAAGCTTTTACGCTCGACGAGAATTTCGAACTCTTTGCGTTTAAGAGAAAGGAGGCCGCGTTACGAAATTACGTTATCAAGTAGAAGTCTCTCTTGGCGAATTTTTCCCCAAGGCGAGGGGACACAAAACCACGCCCGCGATTCGTCAAGATCTCCTCTCCTCTCCTCCTCCATCTCGGTCGGATAACCAAGTTTCTTTTTTTTTTTTTTCTTCTTTTTTTCTTTTCGGGT
>NW_006263567.1:502661-505125 GCF_000469605.1 Apis dorsata
GTGTGCTTCCACTGATGACGAAGGAAATGGAACGTTCCTTCAGAAACGTTGGTTAGCTCGAGCCAAGAAACTCGCGAAACTTGCTCTCGCTTCTATCTCTATCTTGGTCTTTATTAATTGTTACTTTTAATTAGATCTACGGAGATCTTGTCCTCGCCAACTCGACTCATTTTCTGGGCCACGCGAGCCCTTTTAATTATCACTCCGACATAGTCTTCGCCCTATACTTTTTTAGCAAGCGCACAACTTTTGGTACAGAACATAAATTTATCATCATCCGCGATTCGAAAATAATATCGAAAGGGTCAGATTTCGTCTCGTTTCGCTCATCTTCAACAATTAATTAACTGATATTATTTTTTCTTTTTAATGAGATGCGTATAAGTTGGTAGAATTCAGAAACTAGGCATCGAATAATATATATCGGCACAGAAATGGCCGGTGAAAACGATTTTGATCGAACAATTGGGGGACCATTGATCGATCGTCGATCGACCACACGATGAATGCCACCAGTTCATCGGTGTTTCAATATGGTCGAGGAATAAAGTGTTGAATTGAATTTTCGATATCCTTACTTGTTAAAATCGAAGATTCAGGGAATGGATTCGAATCCATGCGGCCATTTATCCTTAATACCTAGAATAGCAACCAAGTTCTTGACAAATGTTCTTCCTCCCGTGAATATCTTTGCGCTCGACTACGCTTTTAATAAACGTGCATACGTGTACATATATCTGTGGAGTGGAATCTCTCGACAGGTCTCTTGAATTTTCACGCGCATCTATCTTCATCGTTGAGAAGATCTTACGTTATTTAATTTTTAGGAAAACGATTAATAATTATTATATTAATAACCAACGTGAGTTAGGTAGAAGGATTAATAAAGTGGTCAGCCACGATCGTTTCCAACGTTGAACTGGCGGGAATCCAAGGAGGAGATAAAATATGCACCTCTGTTTAAAGCTTTAATGCTTCTTGTTAAATCGTATAAACGCCGCTGTAAAAACATTTATTTATCGTTTCTATAATAAGTTGGACTTTATTACACTAGCGTCGCTCCTCGCGTAACGAGGCGAAAAATGAAGGGAAAAACGGTACGAATAATGCTAACTTTCGCGTCGATTTGTCGGACGATCGGCTAATGAGGCGAAATATTTACGAAATTTAGAACCGTCGATTCGGTGGACAAACGAAAAAGAAACGGGCTGGAAATGAACCAACGTGTTAAAACAAAAACCAAAATGGAAAATGGAACGTTTCGAGCCGATTAACGAGCCTATGGAATGGTACAGTTTCATAAGAAGTTTCACCAAAGAAGATGACTCGTGATTTATCGATATTGAAAAACAAGAGTGAGAAAAGAAAAACACGATTACTTTTAGAAATTGGAAAAAAAAAATGGAAGGAAATACGACGACGTTTCGACAAGTTAAATATTATTATTAACGTCTCTTTCCTCCACTCGCTTTTAATCGCAAAACGTGGAGGGTGTGGTTTAATAGAGTTAGCACAATGTCTGCGTCGTGGTGTTGCAGAACAGGATATGCCTTTTGTTTGCACCGCGTCAGCCGTGTGGCGGATATTATACGAACGATGAAACTTTGTTTTTTCCCGTATGCGAAGGGATGGTGTTGTTCCGTGAACGACGAAGCGTGGAGTTCGTGGAAAGGATGATTTTTTTCAATCGGAAATTAGGAAAAAAAGTTTCCAATTAGATCGAAGACAAAAGATTTGAAGACAAATGGAGTGGTCGAAAAGTAAAAAGGGGTTGATAAGGAATCGTTTTCAAAGAAAATGCAAAAATTTTTCTTTCGAAATTGAGTTTAAAAGAGCGAGTTTTAACTGTTGTTAAAATGAAAGATGAGCGATCGAAACGAAAGGATGGCAAGAAAATCGAATTTGAAAGGGATTTTCATTAAAGCGGAGACAATGGACCACCGAACGAATTTACCTTGAGACCACGAATGAATTTTGTATTGGCTTGCCACGAGTGCTCGCACAATGGATTAAAATGATACGATCGTAGCAGAGACATTCGAGTAAGTTTTATAAATGACACGTTCATGAATATTCAAGGGATACGTCTCGCGACTCGCCGCCAATCGCTCGCAAGATAATCAGATTACCTTAACCCCTTCACGATTCCTCTTTAAACCGTCACGTCGTTTTGCCGCGAACTTTCGTTTCCATATCTCCATCCTTACCCCCCCTTCCCCTCTTCGCCGGTAATTAAAACCCGGTTTCTATGCGACTGTGTGCGATATTGAAACGCGGGCACGGCAAATACCGCGAAAAATACTCGACTCGTTCGATCACGGATAATGAAAAAAATTCGCGTGTTTGCCGTGTATTGGTAAAATCGAGTGGCCGCATACCACGTTTGCACGTCAATATGGCGGAACTGTTACGCGAACGAAAGTTTACTGTTCACTTTTTTTTTTTTTTTTTTTTTTTTTTTTTT
>NW_006263567.1:505371-510357 GCF_000469605.1 Apis dorsata
TGTTCCTTTAATCATCCTTGAAAAATGCACAACAAAATCGTTGTTTTTCTCTCTCTTTTTTACGAGTGTGCGCTTATTCTTCTAAGTAATCTAAAATAATTATAAATTGTATCGGTAACAGGTTATTCCTTTTTTTTAAATGAAGGTAATTTAAGAAGTGAAGGATATATGGAAAAAATTTTTCATCCCTTTTCACGCGATAAAGATGGATTATTCATGAGATTGGCATCGATTAGTCGTAACTTAATTCCAAACGAAATAATTATTATAATACATTATAAACAAACAACGACTCCGACTTATTTTGATTCCAAGATGATGGCATCTGGCGCGCGTTTCCCCCCTAAACAATACCTAAACCTCGTGCCAAAATAAAATACCTGTGCTCCCCTCTCTCTTTCGATAATTACCGTGGTTGGTTGGCGCCTCGTATTTATAGATTGACCCAATCTCGCCGAGGGGAGGGGAAATCGGCAGAGAACAAGGCTCGCCAGACGGAGTGAAAAGACGGTCGGCCCGAGGCGGGGCTTTTCACGAAAGCGTAGCCGCGTTTCGCGGGCTTTGTTTTTTCGCCCGACAGCGACCAAATTAACACCGGAGAGGTGAGTAACCGCCGCTTTTGGCAACCAACCCCTCGCCTCTCCCCTCGGATGTCAAGAGACCATTCTCGCGGCAAATTATCCTAACACTTTCCCCGATAAATCCGTATCCACGTTTTGTTCTCTTACTTTCTTTGTTCGCCGAAGGCTGAAGGTGAAAAGTGTCAATCCATCCTTTAAGGTGGAGCGTTTGTTTCGAGAGAGAAAAAAAAAAAACTCAGCAAATTTTATTCGTAATCAAACTGCGTCGATAATTGGAAATACTTTTTTTGTCTGTTCGATCGATTCGTGCGTGGAGTCTCGTTGATCAAATATCAATTTAGTAGCTCTTTCTTGGTAAGAAAAATAATTTTGATGCGAAAGGAGGGAATAATATTCAGAATATTCACGCTTTCCTTGTCCTTCTACTAAAACCTTCATTCAACTAATTTTACCGTAAACCATATTTGAATGCATCGAGAGAATTTTAGCGAATAATCAAGATGACGAGGAGCGGTTTCTAAGCAAGGAAGCTTCGAGTATCTAGCAGTCACTGAACGATCCACGGCTGGATCTTTCGGATGGCGGATGGTTTTCCAGCGTGGAACGGAAAGAAATCCTTCAACCACAGGAAACAGGGCGTCCAATTAACCGACCGATTACCTCCGTGCCCTCCTTATTTACTGTCCGCCCGCTTCAAACTGTATTACCCCGTTCATCTTTCATCTTCGATTCTTGCTGGATTTGGACTAAAGATTGGGCGGCCTTGGTCGAGAACTGGGTCGGCTTCGTTATCGAAAGGTTAAATCCTCGGATGCGAAAGAGAAACCTCGATGATTTTATCCCCCTATAATTGAATTCGAGCCGAAAAGATTTTATCCGGTGTACATATTTCGTTAGCTAATTGAAAGAAGTAGAGAGTTTCGAGGGACGGAGGGGACGAGATTGAATTTTCTTTGTCGGTCGCCCGTTGGCCAACGGGTTTATTTCGTTTACGGAGCGACCGACTCGATGGGAAATTTTCCATTCCCAACTTTTCCAACCGTCCCCCCGGATCGATTCTTCACGCACGCGGTGCAGAAATTTCCGTGGATCGATGAATTACGTGTTCGACGAGGAGAGTTCGAGACCTTGTCTCGATAGACAGGTCGTTTAGTTTCGTAATTTGTCCTATTCCAATATCCTTTTTTGTATAAATTATTCGTATCAATTATTTGTTACGAGGTGTTCGATATGGATAAAGTAGAGAGTGATGATCGTACGTGTAATGAATCGAGAAGAAGGAGTAAAATTCTTTTTCATTCGAGAATTTGTTCTGTCACAGGTAGATCGAGTTTGAAAATGTTTTAAATGAAACGAGAACAAACACTTTTCATTTGAAATTTTGATTTAAAAATAATAGATCGTACACCTTAGATCTCCCAGTCTACGATCCATCCCTGTATCATAAAAGAATCAAGATAATAAATCCTTCATCGTCACGAAATTCATCGTTGAACTCGGCCAATCACGACTAACCATTTCCCACGTGTAATTACGCATTCCGTTTTTCCTTTCGAATTTATTCTCCGAATAAAATTGATCCTCTGAATCCACGTCATAGAGATTTCTTCTTCGTGAAATTCCAACGGAATAGTTGATCGTAGCCAGGTTGAAAAGACGATCCTACCGATGGAAACCAATTAAAACCGTGTTTCGTCTCCTTGTCGTTTGCAATTAGAGAAATTCCATTCTCGAAAGCCTATAGAATCCTTGTCCGATATTAAACGATAAAGAGAGAGACAGGTAGAGAATGCACCGATGCCCTCTCCCTCTCTCTATCTCTCCCCCTCGTTGGACAATCGTCAATGTGTACATGGACGCGTGCTTTCGCCAGAGCTAACGCCACAGGGAATTTCGCGTTTCCTCTGTGTCGACTGTGTTGGACAAGCAACAAAGACAAGGCAGGGTTATCCATTGGCATCGCCTCGATACACGGGTCTAGCCGCGTCTCAAAAGACCCCTCTGATCCGTGAAAGGCCTGGAAACCCCTCCCGCGAGAGTCCATTTGCAAAATGATTTTCCAACATCGGCTCGATGTACGCGAGTTGCGTGATTAACCCATCGTTATCCGCGGCCATATTTCGCGATATTCGTCGAATCGCTTGCTTTTCGTTCGCCCATCGTTTCTCAATGCATGGACACGAATCCCCGTGGATTCTTTCAACTCGTTTTTTTTTTTTTTTCATCTTTGATTCCGACGTTCCATCAACCCGTGATGGAATTCCTTTCCCGATTTGAATTCGAAACAGAGAGGGAGAGGAGAAAGAGAGAGGACGAATAGTTTCTTTTAAAGATCGTTGACTCTTTTTTAAAAAGACCGATCGTTCGCCAATCCCTTCCATTCTCTTTTCCTTTTATCTTTGTTTTCTTTCTTTATGAAATTTCCGATTGGAAAATTCCCATTTCGTACGTTCCCTTGTGATTCATCGAAGGAAGGGAAGATTTTAGTTTTTTTCTCACGTTTTACAGTATCTTGCCTCAAAGATGACGTGAACATCGTGATAAGTTTGAATTTGAATATAATTTGAATATTCGGATTAACTTAATTTTTAATTCTCTCAACGCCGTGTAATACGAGATGTCTGTCACAGGATCACGTACCCTATTTCCAAGCACGTCCGTTGCTATTTTAAGAGAACGATAAGGACGAAACGATTTTGTTGGAAGTGGAAATGGCGAAAGGGGGTCAGCCTACTACTGTCTCTGTGTATTTGTCAGCCGGCTTTCTGGATAACGAGACCGGTTCTCTCTCTCCTCTCTCTCTCTCTCTCTCTTTCTCCGCCCTAAAACGACCCAATTCTCGGGCAGAAACTGTCGATAGAGAATGGAGGAAGGTCAGAGAGAAGACGGAACGCGTAATGGCGGTATCGATCCAGCCGAAACTCGAGGATCGCGAGATAAAGGGCTCCCGTGTGTGGAGACCTTGCGACATCATTCCGCTATCATTCCTCCAACCTTTTTCCCTCCAACAATCGAATCACGTGGACCGGAAACTCCCTTTCCTCCTTCCATCTCCCTCGAGAAATTCTTTCTCTCGAAACGTTCTTCTTCCCTTCTCAAATTAACGAAATTTTCGACGGGTTTAAGTCTTTGCTAATTCGAGTATTTTTTCCCCTAAATTTATATATATATATGTATTTGAAAATTGGATTACTTTTAAATTAATTTTAAATTTAAACAATTTCGATAGATCAACGTTTTTTTCGAAATCTTGTAAATTGACTTTGCGATTGAATTTATCCTTTTTTTTACATTGGTCTCCATTTAAAGTAAATTCTTACTTCCATCCAATCTTGAATCTTGAATTTCATATTTCATGTACCGTTTTAATTTCCATTTTTCTTCTTCATTCTTTATACGATTCCTCCGTTGTTCCACTTGCACATCGATTTTCTTCCTTCTTTCTCCCTTTCGAGGAGCACGAAGACACACCTTTGCTTGATTCAATTTCCTCCTAACCGCAGGGTATGGTAAGTGCGTGCATTTTTTCCCTTTATTCTTCCCCTTCCTCCTTGTTTGTCTCTGGCCACGTGACCGTGTGACTTCACGCTTTCTTCCCTTCCTCCAACTTCCTCCAACTCCATGTTCTCGCTCCGCTTTTCTTCCCTTCTCCTTTCCTCTTTTTTCTTTTTCTTCATTTCGCTTTTTTGCCTCTCCCATACCATTGCCCTTATTCTTGTTCGCCGCCAAGTTTACCTTGCCTCCACCTAGTCTCGCTTCCACCCCTTTGATGCATTATTCAGAAAAATTATTCCACACAAATCATTTCTCTTATTGACCCACGTTAATGGCGATTAAGGCCATTCCATCTCTCTCTCTCTCTTTTCGAAATGACTTTCTGAGAAGGAGAAGGAATATCTTTGTTATTTAAAAATCGAGAGATTATTTATTTTATTTATTCTATTTATTCTCCAAGTATGTATTCGACGTTTCACGATCCATCGTTGAAGCTGTACGAAAACGTAACTAAGCGTTCATTCGGATCGTTTTCCTTGTTTCGACGAATGATATGATGGCCACTTTCCCGTATTCGACGCGTGTCGACGTCACTCCAATCCAGGAAGAGCTGTTTCCATTTTGTCTCGTGTCTCGTTTGATTAATGGAGACGTTTAACGTATCGATATGCAGATGGTTCCTTATCTCGTGTCTTTTGCGATACGAAAATTTACGAGATCGAAGGATCGAAGAATTTTCAGAGAAGCGAAAGTGTATTCATAATGGAAATATCAATTTTAAATTTTAAGTTAAAGTAAAGAAGTTTATCGATTCGATGAAAGCGCAAATTTGTAAAATTCAAAATTTAATTAATTAATTTACGCTCGTCGAAAGAGAAAACGATTAGAATGTACAGCCTTTTTTTTTTTT
>NW_006263567.1:510475-517308 GCF_000469605.1 Apis dorsata
GCGTGTCCACGCGTGGACAGGGCAATTGATATTGCGGTATGCGTATTCGAACTTCAATACGAGCGCTTTTCAATTAAACACTTCATCGCGCTCGCGTTGCCCGATAAAACGAAGCTTCTAGCAGCCGTATTCCGTTTCCATTTTTTTTTCTTTCCCACCACGATAAACACTTTCATGCGTGTGTACGTAGAAAAACCCTTGAATTATTTTCCAACTCGAGAATATTAATAAAACCGAGAATAATTTCGGAACATCTCGTCGTTCTCCTCTCATTTTTCTTCTCTCCATTTCTCTCTTCCTCCCCCGTTCTCCATTTCCCCATTTCGGGTCGATTATTGAAAGCTAAAAGATCAACAATTCCATCGAGTTCCGCCTCGCGAAATGTAAATATCCGAGCCACCAAGTTTCTTTCCGGTTACGACCTCTGACTTTTTACGACCAACTTCTCCGCATCTCCGTTTAAAAGATTTCTCAAGATTTTAATCTCGAAGAAGGAATCGAAGAGGATCGAAGAGGAATTGTCAACTCCCAAATGTAACGTCTCTGGAATTATATAAGTGTGAGCGGCAAATTCGTAGACTAATTTATTATTTTCCATCGTAACGATCTCCTTTCGAAGAGAATCTACGTTTTCTCTTATTATTAAACAATACTCGTGAAAAGGAAAAAAATTCAAGAACACGAGATTTAATCGAATTCCGCTCAGAGAACGTCCCATCCGTCCGTCGCTCGTTGACGAACCATCCTCGGATCTAATGGGCGATGGCGTAATGCGTGAAGCTTTGGACAGGCAACGAGAGGGCGTGTCGTCGTTGTGCTAAGTTCGATAACACTCGGGAGGGTTTCGCGAGGTCAACAGACGCATCAACGAGCATTGTGCGCGTTCCTCCTTCAAACTAATGAGACTACGTCGAGCTCCCTCCCCCTCCATTAATGACATATGCGCTATGACGGAGGGGAGGAAACGTTCGTGCAAAAGTCGACGCGTATCAGAATTGCAACTTGAATATCATCGTTCCCTTTATCATTATTCGTATCTTTCCTGTATCTCCATTGAACTTAAATCTTCATCACGAACCTGTTTTTATAAAGATTTCTTATCTTTTTCTTATCTTGTTCCGACGACAAGCTCAATCTCAATCCCTTTATCAAGTCACCTGATGATCTCGATCCCTCGAATCGATTGCAAAGTAATCGTTATTTGATCAAGGGTATAGAATGGAAATGAGGATTGAATTATTCGGGATCTGTTTTTAGCGGTGAAAGTTTTTTCCATTGATAAAAAAAAAAAAAATTGGCGGATTTCGCAACATCGGTGGATGGAAGACGCGATACACAACTGGGGTAATCAATCTTTTGTTCTCGCGTTAACGAGGATCGTGGAGATGGGCGGCGGCGGTGCTTCTCAACGGGTGCCACAACCTGGATTCCTCGGAAAAATGGGACCTTTATGACCCTAAGCTTGTGTGTACACGCGGCTTTTCACGCGGCTCCTCCTCCATTTCTTCCTTTTTTGGAATAAATAGAAAAAGAGAGAGAGAGAGAGATTATTATCGCGAGCGAGTTTTAATTAGGATTTATCGCCGCTCCGTGATTCGCCAATTCTTTTTTCCTCCTCTATTTTTAAAAATAGAATACAGAAAGAATCTGAAGAGGAAACGATAAAAAGAGATCATTCTAAGAGGGTTTTAATCACGATCTATTCCACAACTTGTAATCTTTTTCTCTCTTTTTATGATTTAGAAGGAATAACAATCTCCTTTTAAACATCGATCTGAAGTCTCATCTTAGATATTCTGAAATTTCCCCGACTCTCAAAACAATAAACAAAGCTAGCTTGCTTCTCTTTATACCCAAACAATCACCTCTCAATTTTTCCCAAATTTTTTTCAAATGCTCATTATCGAGTCCTTTCGATCACGATTCATCATCCCTTTGACCAATTTCCCTCTCCCCGCAATGAATCGGCATCTCTCTGAAAATATTATCGCCTCTCCTCGTTCCCAACTTCCTCCCCCTGATCCTCGAGTCCCATTCATAAATTTCGGAGATCCTTCCATCCGTGGAATCGTTGGTCTTACTGATAAATCGTTCGAAGAAGCGAAATTCGGACTTTTACTATATATATAGAAGAATGAAGAAACAGGTGGAAATTTCTTCGTACAATTTCTCGTATCTTTAAAGTAAACATTATAAATACGTTTTCCACATCGTCAGATATATATAAATATATAAATATATCGTTACAATTCCGTCTTCATATTCATTGTTCTATCGTTCGATACGCAAGATTTCGAATAGGAAATCGGCAGGGTATCGGATACTTTAAAGTATAAACATTGTAAATACGTTTTTCACATCGTCGGATATATATAAATATATAAATATATCGTTACAATTCCGTCTTCATATTCATTGTTCTATCGTTCGATACGCAAGATTTCGAATAGGAAATCGGCAGGGTATCGGATACTTTAAAGTATAAACATTGTAAATACGTTTTTCACATCGTTGGATATATGGAAATATATAAATATATCGTTACAATTCCGTCTTCATATTCATTGTTCGATACGCAAGATTTTGAATAGGAAATCGGCAGGGTATCGGATACTTTAAAATATAAACATTGTAAATACGTTTTCCACATCGTCGGATATATATAAATATATAAATATATCGTTACAATTCCGCCTTCATATTCATTGTTTTATCATTCGATACGCAAGATTTCGAATAGGAAATCGGCAGGGTATCGGATACTTTAAAGTATAAACATTGTAACTAAGTTTTCCAAATCGCCAGATATATATAAATATCTAAATATATCGTTACAATTCCGTCTTCCTTCCATCGTTCGATACGCAAGATTTCGAATCGGAAATCGGCAGGGGATCGGATACTTTAAAGCATAAACATTGTAAATACGTTTTCCACATCGTCAGATATATATAAATATATAAATATATCGTTACAATTCCGTCTTCATTCCATCGTTCGATACGCAAGATTTCGAATAGGAAATCGGCAGGCTATCGGATATAATCGGTCACCTGCTTGGTAATGACTTTTTCTCCTTCGAATTAATCCCGCCACCGATCAGGAAGCAGTAGAAGTTTCATAAGAAGGGAGGGGTTGATTAGGCAGGGTGGAAGCTTGCCATTGAAACAGGAAGAGAGGGGAATGTTTACGATTTTTTATTTGAAAAGGGGTCGTCTCTTCGTATCGAATGAGAGTATAAAAATTTTCCTCGAGAGAAGAGAAGGATTTTAAGCTTAAAGTATCATCAGCCATATTGCGTAAATGTAAGTGCAATTGATCGAGAGGGTTAACGAAAGTTGTTTAGCTAAACGAAAATTGTTTAGCAAGATGGCGTGTGATTGAAATGCAGAAAGATTTTGATTTCGATAGGAAGAGGAAATAAGAATTTTGGAATCGTTATTTTTATTTCAGAAAGATTGGAAAAATGCGCATAAGCATTCAAGAGGGAGGATTTCTAAACGGGTCTAGAAGGGTAGAAGGATGGAGGGTTGGATTTGTAACGAGTGGTACGGTTTACTCGGCTTGATGGAAGATTCGTGACACGGTAAACTGTCCTGATTCTCGTGGCAACCGTTCCTGAGTAATCTGCAAATCAAACACTCGAACGTTTACCAGCAGCGGAAAGTCGGTTTGAAAAATCCTGCCGCTTCTCTGATCCTCGCGCAATTAACCGTTATCAATTATTGAAACTCAATTGACCCATTTTTAGGGGGTTGTTTATGCACGTTGGTTTTTCTAATTAACGATCGATATCGATTTTTTATATATACGTAAAATATACATACATATATTTCGCTTGATCAGCTGAAAAATAGCTAGTTTTCAATTTACGATGTATCTTATTTTCATACCGTATCTATAAAAAATCTTTTGTTTTCTCATCGATTCGTTAATTTAGCTCGCATCCAGCAGGCACAAATTTGCAACTTTGTGATTTGATTAATTCTTCTCATTGAATTCTCCTTTTTCTAATCCTCTTGTTAATCCTCTTGTTATTATATTATTCTCCATAAAACAATAAGTATCAAACTTTTCAATATTGAGTTATTCAGAATTCGAATAACTCATCTCTTCTAATGCGAATTCGAAAATCTTCACACATGTGCATCTTAAGAATGGCACATAGAATATTTCTTTTCACTCGAATATATATTACTCAAATTTCCATCATTTATAAAAAAAACCTACTACTCCATCACCTACATCTAAAATCCCATTTCCCAATAAAGAAAAATACATCAGGCTAATTCATTCCCTAAACAACCCAATACACATCCTCATCCCCGTGCATCTTCAAAAGACATCATTCCTTTTCGCCTCCCATCCATTATTTACCTATTTAAAAATCCATCCAACACGAGAATTACTCTCTCTCTCTCTCTCTCTCTCTATTTTTCACTCTCACACAGTTTAATTCGCGCGACAAACAACACCGAAATCGATCCACGAACTCGTCCACGCGAATCGAGGCAAAGCCGAAGCGGTGTGACGCGGAAATTTTTCGCGAAACATCTGCCGGACACGCCGCATTAATTCCAGCCGTGCGGATCGATTGGCCCCCGGCCCCCGTCACGTCGAATTAACACACTTCAAATCGAACCGCGCTTCGGACGACGCGAGCCTGAAAAAACGCGTGGCGGCTTTTTTTGCGCGGCTTGGAAAAGAGAAAGAAAGAAAGAAAGAAAGAAAGAAAGAAAGAAAAAACCGTTCTATGCCCCGCGGCACAGGTTTTATCGAAGGTTTTCCGCGAAAGGAATTTCTGACGAGAAGCTGGCTGTCCCTTCTCTTTTCAAATATCAACGAGCCAACAAACAACAACACGGTGCTGCTTTTTCCCGGCGATGGAATCTCTGCCAAGAATTTCGACGGATTATAAAAGTTCGTCCCCCCGGTTATTTCGGGAATTCGCAACGGTTTCGCGGTTTTCGCGAGTTTGGATGAGACTTTTCTTTTTTTTTTTGGAAACGAGGAACAACTATTCTTTCCTTTTGGAGCATGGTTTTTTCTCTCTCTTTTTTTTTTCTTTGGTTAGACAGTCGATCGGGATCATGATATATCAGTTTCGTTAACGGTTGTTCATTGTACGTTGGTAAGTTGGAGATGATCGATGGTTTTGAGAAATAGAATTTCAGAGTTTTTATCGTATGGATGATTTTTTTTTTAGCGATTTTATTTAGTTTTCGAGTTCAAACAAGTTTTCCGAATTTACAATTGTTTGAATTATTGAAATTGAAATTAAAGAAGAATTCAATTTTGAATTGAACACCGGCTTGAAGTTTGGAAATTGTCTTTGCAATTTCGTCTTTATTTTTCTCCCTGGATTCATCGGACCTCCCGAAAGTTAGGACGACGATTGTTTTTGCTTTCTAAACAAAAATGCGGAAATCGCAAAAGTTCCATTACAGTAGACCAGTGAAAGTTGATTCAAGTTTAAATTAAACGGCAAAATTATCCTTTCTTTCCCTCCCCCAACTTTCCTCCGATTTCCTCCAAAAGCGCAAGAGCGAAGATAACGCAACGATCGCTCTAAATCACCAACGTACAAATTATATAAGAAGTTTTCGGCTCGCTCGATTAGAGGTGGCGAAAGGGGTTGAAGTTTAAAAATACAAATCTTGGGTCAACAAGAGGACGCCTCGTCCTTCCAATGGAAGTCTGCATCCATTTCAACTTTTCCTGCTGCTTTGCCGGATAAAGTTTCGCTCGGGGGAGGGAAGGGGAGAAAAAGAAACACGGCCGGGAAAGCTGGGAACGGAACGAAGTTTCGGTGGCGTGCACTCGTGGAAAGGTTTGGGGGAGGGTGGTTTCTCGAGACCGTTGCTTACAAGCAAGTATCAGGGATAGCGGAGGAAAATATAGAATGCCGGATCTTCCTTCATTCTTATTCTCATTTCTTTGTCCCTGATATCCATATTTCTCTCTCTCTCTCTCTCAAGGGTTTTTGTATACTTATTTGTTTCAATTATAATTACAATTAGTTATAATTAATCGTTTAATTACGTTCAAAAGATTTTTTTGATTCTTTTAAGTAATCTCATAAGCATATATTTTATTATACTTTTCTATTGAATTTTTAATAAAGAGAATAGATTATCATATTTTCTTAGTCGTTAATTGCGTTCAAGAAGTTTCTTTGATCCCTTTAAATAAATAAATTTCAATTGACATTTTTCAGTAATATCGAAATATCTGTCCATTAATCAAGATCCAACTCTCTTTCTTTCGAATCGTTTCCTCTGCAATAACAACAATATAAATAACGAACCGATAAATAAACCGTTTTCTTTCGAATTCATATCTCCAGTATTCCCGCTCTCACGTGAAAAGAAGAATTCCAATTATAACGAGGTGATGACAAAATCTGACGTTTCGCTTTGGGTGGGGAATTCTCTCCCCCCAATTGTATCTCCTTCCTGCGTGTCTCTCCAAAAAAAGAATCGAAATTTCTCTCTCTCTCTCATTTTCCAACGCTATTATGCTATCCAGCTAAAATAAAAAAAAAAAAGAAACAAAAAGAATCGATTAAAAGCGGACAGGATTAATCGTACTGTCTACCCTCTCGCATTCGACGAGAAGAAATCGATTAAACGGATTTCGAGATTACAACCGAGGCAATTCGCGACTCATAAATTCGGTCCACGGGATGAATAATGCAACGTTGATTGACAACAAGCGGGGCAATGGGGGATCCGCGAGGGTGGATTACGGTTATTCCAGCCACTCCTGTTCCTCGAGGAGGTCGCGCGTTGCGAGGGTGAACAGCGAATCGAGAGATATTTTTTTTTTTTTTT
>NW_006263567.1:517465-523375 GCF_000469605.1 Apis dorsata
TTTTCCCTTTTTCTTCTTCGAGGGAATGCAATATTTAAGAAAAAGTACCCAAAGTACTCGCGTTTCGCACGAAGTTACCCCCCTCCTTTTTCGTTTCCTCTATCCACGTTTTCACAACGCGTCTCGAAGTTTCGCGGCGCGAGGATAATTTGTATGCTCTTGGAACGTTTAAAAAATTGAGCATGGAGGATCATTTTTCTTGTTCTTGCCTCTTTTGTTACGGGCGCTTGCCTCGTTGAGATATTTATGATTAATGCTTCTAGGTAGGTAAGGATGTTTCTCGTCGAAAGGAAAAATACTGGTGACTCTCTTGCGATATAATGACGGTACACGCGCAATTCGACGGAAATTTTTCACACGTAGATCCCCTCCTTCTCTTTTTCCCCCTTTTTTATTAATTTTTAAATATGAAATTTCTCTTTACGATTCATCCTACGATGAATTATCGAATTCTTGTGGAATTTTATTTATCTCGTCATTCGTTCCAGAGAAATTATTTTCCTTCGTTAATCGCTTCGAAAATTTATTTTAATTATCAAGCATCCCCAATATTATTTTTTTTTTTTTATACTTTTATAAGATCGTAAAATTTACTTGCCAAAGTATACATAATATTTTCACGTATAACATTTGATCTCGATGTTTCAATCTATTTGAGATTTATAAATTATTTTCTCTCTCTCTCTCGATCTTCTATCTATCGTGTTAGATTGTAAAATTTTACCTGCAAAATTCTCCTTCCCCTTCTGACCTCGGTATTTTTATCACTCCACTTCGAATCGCACCACCATAATAAATCACGTTCGGGGAGAAATTGTCCCTTGTGCACCTCAGCGGCGCAGTGGATCGAGTCAACGTCCGATCAGGCACGCAAAGGATCTAGTCGCGCAGGATTACTTCCGGCCCGGGCAAATTAAATTCCGTCACGAGCATCGCAGTGATGCCCCTCGCCATGGCCGTGTGTACGAAATGAAATCGAAGACGAAAGGCCCTTCGCCAATTTGTCGCTACACTCTCATCGACCGTCCTTGCCTTAGACACTGATTTATGTCGACGACTCTGTTCTCGATACGGACAGACTCACCGCGATATATCACCCTTCCCTCCATCCTTCGACCCAAGTGTCCAACGATCGATTTTCACCAAATTTCCCCAATTTAACGGAATTCGAATAGTAAATTACGAATTGAAAAATCGATTACCAGTTTTTCGTTTTTTTCTTTTCTTTTTTTTTTTATGGCATCGAGTTTTAACGTTTTCAACATCCGGTCCCTGAAAGTCGACTGGGTTGAGGGGGCAGCAAGTGTTGCTCGATGATAAATTTATATACCTTTACAACTTTGAATGGAGACGAAAGAAAGGAGGAATATTATTTCATTTCCTATTCATTTCAAAGGATTCAATATTGAATTAACGGTTTATTTGATTATAACATCCGTGTTATTTATATCCCACGGAGGAAATTTTAATTAAACAACAAGGCGATAAAAGATTCTTGGAATTAATCCAAGGAGGATTTCCTTGAGTTTAATTAAAGGATGAGAATAAAAAAAGGGAAGGCTCGAATTAACCCTCCTTCCCCCCTTATCCTCTCTGAGAGGGTTAATTCTGGTATACGGAGGCCGTATTGTCGCGCTATTATTTTTTCGGCTGCGAACAAACCCCTCTCCTCTCCCCTCCGCCCCCGAAATGTCATGGAAATTGCTCGAAATGCAGATTCTCCCGAGAAACTCCCTACGTAGCCATGTGTAATGTAATATTGCACAAGTTGGCGGAAGTTTCGGTAAAGGGAAATATCCCCTGACACGTGGGACCAGACAGTTGAATATCACATGCGCCACCGCGATGTTTTTTAATGTTTGGTCTGGTTACCTCTCTTCTACACGTATATATAAAACTCCTTCCCCTTTCCCTCGTTTCTTTTATTCCATCGTGAGAACACGCGAGAACACGAAAAGTCGATTCTTTTATCAGCAAAAAAAGAAAAGAAAAGGAAAAAAAAAGAAATTCCAAAAGCGCATAGAACCTTTTTTTTGTCTCGTTTCATATCCGATTATATAAAAAAAAAAATATTATATATATATATATACATATATACATATATACATACATATATATATATATCGCGAAACGATCGATAACTGATACATCCGATATCCGTAATTGTTAATTGCATCGGTCTGCCACGGCTGCCGGAAATCGTACGCGGACGCATTAATTCCATTTATGTAATTAATATGCCGGCCTCGGTACAAGGGGTCGATGGGACCGTCCCCCCTCCCTCTCTCTCTCCCTCCCCCCTCCCCCGTCGCAATTAACGGTAATGCAGCGTATGTCGAACCGAATATATTATTGTGAAATTGTTAGTGTTACGATGGTTGCGCCGCGCGACCATCGACAAATTCCTCTCGGCGCGATGTTTAATCTCGCAGCGGCCAATTTCGCAAACACGCGCAAATTCGCGCGACACCGATTCGAGAAAGCGCGAATAACTTGAATCTCTCTTTACAACGAGTGTTCAATTATAATGTAATACCCTGTATATCGCAATTCGCGCCCAAACGAAATTTCTATTTTCCTATTTTTTTGTATATATAAAGGAAGAAAGCTTTTACCATCAAAATTTTACTTGAGAAATATAGGAGGAATTACGTCATTTAAATCACTTTGTAAGAATTGCAACGCGTCAATCGGAGATACGATTAAAAATTATTTTTTTCTTTGCATGACGATATCTCGGGAAGTCAATAACGGGTGTTCAATTATAATACAACACCCTGTATATCGCAATTCGCGCCCAAATGAAATTTCTATTTTCCTATTTTTTTGTATATATAAAGGAAGAAAGCTTTTACCATCAAAATTTTACTTGAGAAATATAGGAGGAATTACGTCATTTAAATCACTTTGTAAGAATTATTGCAACGCGTCAATCGGAGATACGATTAAAAATTATCTTTTTTTTTGCACGACGATATCTCGGGAACCGGAAGTCGTGTCGGGATGAATCGAGAAACGTTTTAAAGGGGAAGGTTCTCCGCTTCTGACGATCGCTCGTTCATCGACCGAAACTCATTATCTTCGGAGTTATAGCGGTTTAAAGTTTTCGTAGGTTTAATCGTTCGAGTATAAGTGAACTGTTTGAAAATTATCTTTTCTTTGTACGATATCTCTGGAAGCGGAAGTGGTATAGGGGATAAATAGAAGACCGGTTTTCAAATATAATATCTCTAACGATATTCCTCCCATCCACCTCTCGAGAATCATTGTCTTCGACGTGTTATAGCGATTCAAACTTTTCCTAATTTTGATTCGTTCCAATCGAAGTTTCGAACGATAAAAGCGATCGGTCTAAAATTGTTTCCAACAATCGTATCCCAATATATCTATGTCAACTTCACAATGCTTCGCCGTTTTCACGTCTCACCTTTCGATAACCAGCTTACGATCGAAGAAACACAGTTTCTCTCTAATTCGCCCGCCCAAAGTGGAATTGAACGTCTACAGAGAGAGAGAGAGAGAGAGAGGTCTGCACCAGAATAAACCAATTTGCGCAAGCAAACAATTCAACGGAAATGTAAGTAAGCCAACTGCACGTGCGCAGATTTCTCTTTAATTCGTCTCTGAGCCCCGGCAAACGAGAGTATCCAGGATAAGATGCTCGCCGTGCAGAATAAAAGAATCGCGAGAGGGTCGTTGAGATACGATACAAACGAGCTCGAAACACGCCTCCCATGAATAAGCATCTCGCGCTTTGTGTCTTCTAATCGACGCCTTCTTCGATGTTTCTTTTCTTTTTTTTTTCTTCTCTCTCTCTTTCTCTCTCTCTTCTCTCCGCTTCCCAAGGATATTTCGAAGCGTTCGCGCCGAGGGTGGACGGAGAGAAGTTTCCTTGAAAACTCGCGCTCGTTTCCTCCTCTCAAGATCCTCCCTCGAGAGTCGAAGAAGAAAGAAACGCATCATTAGTGGTGCAAGTTTTGATCACGTTCCCGTTGGAATTCTTTTTTTTTTATTCTTTCTTTTTTTCTTACCTTCCTTGTTTTTCTTCTCAAACAAAGATTCTTCTAAAGGAACAACTCGCCTCGCACCACCGTTGAATATGTAATTCAATTGTCCTGCTGGATTACGTGGATATCTTGAAGGATTTTCTTTGCGAGCACAAGTTTCTTTAATTATCATTTGGGAGACGAGTGGATGGAGTGGATTCTTCGATTTTCTTTATCTTTGAGATTTTTTTCCCCCTCTTTTTTAAATTGATTATTAAATTGATCCGACTCTGAGTGAGAATAAAGGTGTAAACGGTGATGGAATAAAGATGGCGTGGAGCAGAGTTGGGCATTAACCTCTTGAAAAAAATAAAAAGTTATTTATTCGTGGCTATTTCAGTCGATCCGCTTTTTCATAATATAACCTCGGTTTTGATATTACAATTATTCTCTTATACAAGTAACTTTCGTATTCGTAACTATTAAATTTTCCCCATCACTGGGTGACAGAAATTAAATCAAAACTCTCTAGCGAACGAAACGAAAACGATCGAAATTTTCCTCGACCGAGAAAGACGCGTCAACTCAACTATTAAATTTTGCCCATCACTGGATGGCAGAAATCAATAGACGATAAAATATAGAAAGACTAGTACCATCAGTATTACCGCTTCTTATTATATTACATTTCACTATATCATACAAACTGTACAAACGGAACCAATTTTTATCTCGAGAACCAACGTTTCGAAACGTCAAAATTTTCCTCGATCGAGAAAAACGCGTCAACTATTAAATTTTGCCCATCACTGGATTTAGTACAAATTAGCAGGCGATAAAAGGTAAGAAACCAAGAGTATTACTTCTTCTCGTTATATTGCATTTCACTATACTTATATATAAATGGAACAAATATTTATCTCGAGAGCGAACGTTTCGTTCGAAAATTCTACCGACGAAATTTTCCTCGATCGAGAAAGACGCGTCAACTATTAAATTTTGTAGAAATTAAAGTGATAAAATAGAAACTAAGAGTATTGAAGTTAATCATCTCGATGCGTGGAGGAATAAATCGAAACCTGTTCCTTATTATATCCTATACTACAAACGAAACCATTTTTTATCTCGAGAGCGAACATTTCGTAGGAAACGTCAGAATTCTGCTCGAACGAAACGAAAACGATCGAAATTTTGCTCGGCCGAGTAAGAGGCGCGAATCCGTGCCAACATCCGCAAAGAGGCGTCGATGATCCCCGATGGAACAAAGGTGGAAGGCGAGATACGAAATGGAACGCGACCTCGTTTCCTTTCATTCCGCGCCCTCTTCCGCATTGAAGCGTGCCGCAGTTGGTCGCAATCAAGCGGACCCGCGATGCGCAGCCAGCGGCGAAAACGATCGTTAAGCGACTCGTCTCCATCGGACGCGACCACGATAGATGGATGAATAGATGGATGGATGGATGAGGTATCGCGATGACTCTCAAAAGGGATCCCTTTCCAAAACTTTGAACGAGGGGTTGAACGAAGAATCGCGCGCCTCCAGGCCTCCCCCCTCCCCTCCTCCTTTTCCATCGCCATGCGAATTCGTATATCGACGCGCGTACCAACAAGGATTCCGCTCGAGTATATCCTCTCGACAATGTATGCCGTGTCCGTGAAATATCGCCGTTGGAAGGGAGTTTTCGAAGGGAGATGGGGAGTTTTCGAGGAGAGATGGAGAATTTTCGAGGGGAGGTGCGGAGTTTTCGAGGGAAGATGGGGAATTTTCGAAGAGAGATGGGGAGTTTTCGAGGAGAGATGGGGAATTTTCGAGGAGAGATGGGGAGTTTTCGAGGAGAGATGGGGAATTTTCGAGGAGAGATGGGGAATTTTCGAGAGGAGGTGGGGAATTTTCGAGAGGAGGTGGGGAATTTTCGAGAGGAGG
>NW_006263567.1:523619-529103 GCF_000469605.1 Apis dorsata
GTTTTCGAGAGGAGGTGGGGAATTTTCGAGAGGAGGTGGGGAGTTTTCGAGGGGAGATGGGGAGTTTTCGAGGGGAGATAAAGAGTTTTCGAAGAGAGATGGAGAATTTTGGAGGATTAAAGCGACGCGAGGGAGGGAAAGAAAAAAGTAAGGAGTTCCTTTTTTCTTTTTTTTTGTTAGGTACGAAAAGGTAGGCCTAGTAGAAGTGTGAAAGCAGAGAAGAAAGGTCCGGTGGAAACGTCTGAAATATACAGGCGGATGCCTATAAACCGCGGCTCGAGTTTTCAATTGCTTCGTTGGCTCTTTTATGACCGAGAGCGGAGAGCCAGCCACGTGTGCGGAAAAATTCAAACGTGACCTGGGGGGACACGGGGTTGTAAAAAAGGCGAGCGTGAGGCGAGTACCGGCGAAGTAGCAATTGTATCGATGCAGCGGATGGAATAAAAATCTTCAATCTCTTTTGGCTGTTTTTTCTTTCTTTCTTTCTTTCTTTCTTTGTTTCCTTTTTTGGCTATAAAAGGATGATAAGAATCGTTAAATCATTCGTAAACGTATTTCGTATGATTAGCACGCGAGACACACGAGTTTTCACGAGTTTTCCCCGACGAGGGCCACGTTCTCGATTTATCGAATTTAAACGAGGCTAATCCGGTTTTATTAATCCAATTTAGTTCGAATGGGTGCGTGGTTCGTGTTGGCCAGTTATTAATGGCCAACGCAGTCCCCGAGATTCGAGATTCGCAAGTTCGAAGAGATATGGAAAACCATTAACCGGTAAGGGGTTGTTGCCTGAGGGAAGGTTAAGTTGAGGGTGGATAGAATATTTAATCGGTCGTTTATCGATTGCATAAATAAGTCTGTGGATCAATCTATGATTGAGATTAAAACACAATTCTATCTTTCAAATTTTACAAGAAGATTTTAAAATTTTCTGAAAGAGAGAGAGAGAAAAAATCTGGTTTGGAAACGAAGAGGAATATTTGTTTGCTGAAATAATTCTAGGAATGAAATTTTGCAAGTTAAACGTGTATTTGGTTATCTCGTGTCTCCGGTTTCACGTAGAATGTAACCATAGAAACGTTTTCAAGAATTTCTCGCGTAATATTCGCTATATACAGAGAACTGAAACCCAAAGTATTTACGTATTTGCCCGTAGATAAGTAATATTTTAGCAGGTATCCGACAACGAAGCCTGCATTTCAACCGCTGCAAATATTCCTTTACGCGAAATAATATTATAACTTTACTTCTACGCCGAGTTATTATTATGCCAACTATTCCACTCAAATTTTCGTTAAGGAAAAAAAGAAAAGAGAAAATCTACGCTTTGCGATAATAACTAAAAAAAAAATGAATATCCGCGAATTCAATCAGATTCGAGAATCGTTTGTCCTTTTTTTTCATCGAAAATAATTAATAAAATTACAAAATTTTTTCGACTTTCTCTCCACTTCGTGTATATCTCTACGATTAGAGATAATTGTGATTGAATATTCCAGAAAAATAATTTATTTAATTAATTTATCTGGATAAATTAATTTACGATATTTTCATAGAATAGAATATCTTTCGACATTGTGCGACGATTATTCAATTAGATATCGGAAATCTAGATTTAATAAACAGGATTAATTGTCGATTCGACGTGGCAAAGAAAAATTTGCGAATAATTAATATACAAATAATTTTATCTCGTTTTTTTAAAAACTTATAACACGAAGGAATAAGAGTATGTGTATGCGTGGATTAACCGTTATGGTTTAGGTATTCCTATAAAATAGAAGGATATATTCGAATAAATTTTCCGGTCAATTTTCGGCGTTTCTCCGAGTCGAGGCAAGCTATTGGAACGAAACGTGGGGAGCAAGGGAAGGAGAAGGGATGAACCGTTGATCAGGGCGCGAAAGATCGGCTGGTTTTTCCCGCGGGAGCCATATCCAGACATCCCACTTTCCCCTCCCCTTCACATTGTTCGCCCAGTTTGCGTCTAATACAAAACACCCCGGTGCAATAATTTCTGATTGTTGGAATTGAAAAAGATCCAATATCTCCTTTTTATCTCCCATCTTATTTTCTTACATAACATCTCCTTCGCAGTTCCATCAAATTTGACCGATTTGGAATCGGATCGGACAGATATCTTTTTCTCTTCTCGAAGCTGAAATCAGTGAAATTCAAAGACGAACGGAAAAAAGAAAAGAGAAAGAAAAGAAGACAAGACGCGATAACAAAGGATAAATCGAGAGATATAGAACGAGAAGGAATTCGATTCCCGCGCGGGAAGACGGGCCCTCGTGTTCTTTAAACGGTCGAAGAGTATGCGAGACACGCGGGGCCACCCCACTTCCGGTTCATGCATCACGCATCGTCCGCCGTGTTTCCTCTCCGTCCCCCTCCCCCGCTGCACGGGAAATCGCTCGCGAGATTAACAAGAATCCCCCGTCTCCCTTCTTTCTTTCTTTCTTTCTTTCTTTCTTTCTTTCCCCCAAGGACGATTCGGTTACCCTCCACTTCCGGTTTCCTGGCGCGACGGATTTACGGCGGAAGGTCCCGAGCTCGTTTTCCGTCGTTAGCGGAGAAACCGGCAGAGTATCTTCTCCGCCGAATGGAAAAGTTTCTCCCCCTCCCCCTCCTCTTGCCCTTGATCCGCGTTCGAGGGTGGTTTTCGAGGGCGGGCTTCGCCTCCCCAAATACGAACCGTCCAAACGAAAATTGTCTCTCTCCACCTGACATCGTAGACATCCTACTACCATTGCTCCGGGTGACTGTTTCAAATTGCCTCTTCGACCCCCGTGTTTCCTTCCTTATACGTTATTTTTCTCCTATACATGTATATACGGTCGTGTATACCTTAGACAGTCTCTCTTCTTTTATTTTAATTTAAATTTCAAGTTTTGACGTGCGCGAGGAATTTTTCGTTCGAATTGAATTCGCAACAAGTAATTTCAAACTGTATATAGGATTAAAGGGGGAGGAGAGAGGGAAGTTGAAGAGTAGAAATAACGCAATTTCGAAAGAATTTCGAGAAGAATTCTCGAAAGATTAGAACTTTTGAAAAAAATCACAGTCGATGAGTAATAATAATAATAACGATCTATCCAAGATTCCAAATCAGGATATCGCGACGCTTAGAGGGATCGATTAAATGTATTCATCGAGAATCGATATAAGGATTCTTCGATGACCTTGGTGTCGTCGCAAATATTTGCCGCTCTTTATGGCCCTCTTTACCTTCTTTCGCGTATCTCTCGCGAGTGATGGATGATGGAAAAACAAGCGAGCCTCCCCCTAAGTTATCAAGAAAAGACCAAGTTCGGGCAAACCTCATCAATCTAACCCGCTTGAATTTCTCGCCCTTAAAGCTTCTGCATTATTTCTCCATTATTCCACATTCTCCCGTACGTACGCGAGGACCACCGATACTTTCAACTTCGTCCTTCCAAACAACGTCGTTCATCAACAACGATACACGATTCCCGATATTACTAGCCCCACCAAACGTGAATTCCATCGTGCGAATTTACGATTTCATTCACCGTCCCACTTCCAAACTCGAACTCGCAATGCTCGCAAGATATCGTCGCCCGAATCCACGATAAAAATCCACCATTTCCCAATACCTCCATCGTTTCGAACGTTATTAATAGAAAAATATTGCTGCGCGTATCCATCGAGGAACAAGCAAACCATCGAGAAATTTTCAGGAGTCGAACAAACTTTCGAAATTCCACGAAAATCCAAAAATATCGGATCGACGAAAGTTCCGCCCGCGTCGAAACCAAACTTTTTCTCGAGCTTCGAAAGAAACTACCTGGAACTGGACGCGTTTCTCCGATCGATTTCGAGGCGTTTCCGGTCAGTTGGCCGGCCGGTCACACCCTGGGGAAGGTGAAAGGCGACGGAGCGAAAACCCAACCGAACCTTCTCGCTTCTCGCAACCCCTGCTTTCTTCGACACCCCGGAACAGCGGAGGTTTCGCCGCTCAAAGGCTGTCGCCGGAGCTTTGACTTCTCCAGCCTCGGAGCCGAAAGGAAAGTTTTAAACGCACGTCGACCGCCCCTCAAACGCACCTCCCCACCTCTCCCTCCCCGACCCTCCTTTTTTCCGCCCGCTGGAAAATTAACCCGAGCCCCGGCTATTTTTAGGTCGGTTCCCAACCCTTTGCGCCAACGCGGCCCGGTTCTCATGCTTTCCACCCCCGCAGACGCGTAATTAGAGATCCGGATGGGTGGCGCAACGGCTCCCCCTTCTTTTTTTAGCATTATATATTTATGTATTTTCTGGATTCGGGTGCAAAGGTGGACGAGCGCGATGTTTTAACCTGCACTGATTATTATTTTCTCTTTTTTTATCTACGAGTATGATCGTTGTCCGGGAAGAATATTTCTTTCGTGCTATTTTTTCTCAATTCGATCTTTAGATTGTTATATACGTAGATATGAGAACAACTTTTGACTCTGAGATGAGATATCCTTTATTATACAATCATTGTATCGTTAAATCAATTCTTTTTCGGATTTCCTTCTATCGTAGTCCGATTTCTTATTTTTTGAAGATATATTTTCGATTCCATAACGAGTTTTAATATTCGTTTTAAAAGTTAACAAGTTAACTCCTTTTAACGAAGAGGCGAGATCGTATTCTCTGATCGATCTGAAAAGGTAGAAAGAGAGCGAGAGAAGAAAAAAGTAATGAAGGTAAATGGAACGTTTATCTGGACAGTGGTTCCACTCTCACTCATTTTTAAGGGACACAGGGAATAATCTCTGGCCGCAGTTAGGATCCGGACAGTTTTTCAAAGGGGGAGGGATCGTAGGATGGGAAGGGTGAGGGACGAGTCCGCTCATTACGCGTAATCTGACGAAACCCGTCATTAATCTTCGTCCCTTCGGCTCTTTGCCTCTTCTTCGAGGCCGAAACCGTTCTTTCCCCCGGAAACTCGATCCGATCGGGACGTCGTGAACGGTTATCGCGGCGTCGACTTTCAACGTGGAGGCCAATTAATCCTGTTATAATCACTGTCGCCCTGTTATTATTAGTCCTTAAAGTTTGTTTTCATCCCGCTCGTTTTCGCGGAAAAGAAAACCGATCTTAAAATAAGCCAAGTTTTTGTTTCTCCAAACGAATTTTGAAGGAACGATGAAGAGAAAATTCTGATAAACCGAAGAAAACGGGAATTTCTTCTTCTTTTCGACGACAATAAGTCGAAAACGAAACGAAAATGTGGATTTTTTTGTTTTTTTTTTTAAGACAAAGAAAATTCGAATGTTCTTCGGAAATGAGCCAAATTGCAAAGAAATCTGAGAAAATTTTGTGAGCATAAAAATTCTGAATACGCTTCAAGACAGAATGAATTCGATTCTGAAATAATAATCGAGTTGAAGGAACAGTAATTAATCTAAAATACAATTAATGTAACAAAATTAATCGCTAATTAATTAAGATTGTGGGGGGAAGGGGGGGGGGCGTGACACGGACGAATAA
>NW_006263567.1:529463-530435 GCF_000469605.1 Apis dorsata
AAGAGACTGGGGGCGCGTTGCATCAGCTAATACAATTGTAATTAACACTGGCAGATATTACAGGCCCGTGATTATATAAACGTGCACCGTCACCCCGGAGACAATGGGGCCCTTCGTCTTCAACGTTACATCGCCTTTGTGCTGATTAACAATAAGCATCCTGGCAATTACAACTGGAACGTGGATCACGTTGCCGAGATCTATTCTAGTCTGATCCAGAGTTTCTACATCTTCTCTTGTCTGCCCAATTGCGCGTCCCGTGTCTTTGATAATTACTTCGAATCGATCGGATAATATTCTTCCTACTTCAAATAAAATTTTCAAAATATTTTTAAAAATATATTCTAACGTAAAGAAAATAATTTAAAAAATTTTAATTTACAAGATTTTGCAAGATGCATCTTTCACTTTGATCAAATTATCCCTATCTCCCGAATTTATTCAATCTTCCTTCCATTCCCTGTAAAATCTCAATAACAATTGTTGTAACACGAATCTCCCCTATTTTAAGGATTTTTGCACAAGTGCTTCCATCTATCGACAATTACTCGCCATATATAAATATTCACAAATACCATTTCTCTCTCTCACTCTCTCTCTCTCGTTGTAATCAACCCTTTCACGTTAAATCTCCCATAAGAATTTCAACCATCGACACACCCTTCCCGAATTACAACAACCTCCTCCGACCAAGAATTCGTTCGAGTCGACACTTCGACGATCGATCGATTTAATTATCCGACGAGTAATCAAGCGGCCGGATTGCCGCTCGTCAACGTTGAAAACGTAATTATTTACGGGTCAGCTCGAATCGGTTAACCTGATCCAGCTAAGTATCGGTGGAAATTGGCGCGGTAACTGGCGGCTGGTGTTACTTCAATCTGCATAACAATTGGCCAAGCACCGGGGTAGGTTCTAGCAGGCGGGGAGGGGGTGGGTGGCGGCGGCCGCCGAATAAATTATTTGCCCTTG
>NW_006263567.1:530506-532045 GCF_000469605.1 Apis dorsata
TTTGGCCGAGCCGATGAAAATTTATGACGACAGCTCCCGTGGACACGGAAGGGATCGAAACAGTAACCGTGACGCGGAGGGGGAGTAGAATTTATGGGAAAAAGAGGACCCCTCCTCCCCCTCTCCGGAAAGGCACGTAGATCTGGTAGATTTTTTTTTTCTGTCTCTTTCATTTGTAAGGGAGAGGAGAGAGAGAGAGAGAGAGAGAGAGAGGGTGATTCTTTTATTTTTTTTAATTAATTAATCGATGGAGAGAGATTAATTGTAATCGTGAAACTCTTGAGAAGAGAGATCGAAAGAGGGTGGAGAACGTCTAAGAAGAAAATAATATCGAAGAATATCGGGAAGTATTATTGATGTATCGAAGAGTATTTGATGGAAAGCGAAGATTAAGAGTGAAATTTCATCGGATATTAATAAAAAGGAATTCACGAAATTGATTTCGAAGCGTTTAAATCAAAGAAAAGTAATTTTAAGAAAGAGAGCAGAAGCGTCATCCATTTCATTGATTCGAACAACAACTCGAAGTCTCTGTTTGCAATTGGTGGAAATTGAAAGAAACGAACAACAGCTCGAGATATATTCTCCCTGATAAAGCTGCAAACTATGAGAAATTCCGAACGGGAGATAACGATGAGAATAGAAGATAACCATCGACGAGTGTATATATGAATAGAAGATATATATATAATATATATAATATATATATAGTTAGAGAATTGAGATGAGTGCAAAGAGAGCGTGAATTGGGCGAAGGAAGAGGTATTCTGGCGCAACGGGATTTCGAAACTGTTTCGTTTGTCTGTTGTCAATTCGCGCTAAGAGTGATTCATGGGGGTGTGCTTCCTGTTGCGTCGCTTCTATCGTTTCTATCTCCGACATTCTCCGCTTCTCTATCTGCATACTCCTTTCCTCCTTCTTTCTTTGTTTCCTTTCAATCCCTCTTCCAATTTTCCGATCTATCTCGAAAATTTCGAAATTCCACGGATGGATATATCGTTCCTTTATCCGTGTTTATCCTTCTCTAGGATTCTCAATCCTTTGAACTGTTCTACATTCACGTTCGAAAATTTTCTTTCGAAAATATTTGGTCAACGCTATATCGTGTTTGGAGAAAATTAAGAAACGTAGAGGAAAGCATTGCGAGGGAATGCTGGTAATGATAAAAATTTCATTAAAAAAAAAAAAATGGGGGAATATTCAACGATCGGAAGTATCCGAAGAATTTTGAGCAGGACTGTACACAGATCCTCTCAATTTCTTTTCATTTCATTCGGTATCTCAAATGGAAATATAAGGTATTCTAAGATCCTAAGACTTTCGAATGGAAACGTATATCATTCTACCATGGACAAAGATCGATCCATTCGATCTTTTTTTTCTCTCTCTCTCTCTCTCTTTCCATCTTCTCGAAAATATTCCAATATTTTCGCATGAAAAATAAAAAGTATTCCGAGTATTTCGATATTATTACATTAATCTCTTTTCACCCCAACGATCTTCTAAAAGTTAATCAAAAAGTTAAAAAAAAAAAAAAAA
>NW_006263567.1:532303-552170 GCF_000469605.1 Apis dorsata
TTCCTCTCGAAAATGGATTTGGAGTAAATTCATTCGTCCATTTCTGATCCACTTCTTTTCCTTTCTCTTTCTCCCGAATATCGAACATTCTTTAACGATCCTTCCTCTCCCCTTAGTTTAATTCCTCTTCGTTTGGCTGATTTCGGGGCTGCGGGTTTCCCCTTTGGATCCTCGGCGCACACGTCGAATGCACAGAGCCCTTGATCCGACCGAGGGGGAGAGGGAGAGCTACGCTGCCGCCGCGCCACGTCTGAGCCGCGGATCCTCCCGTCAGGCTTTGTAACCGAATCATTAACAGCGACCGACTGTGTACACGCGACGTGCGTTTAGTTTCTAATCGAGATCTTCGAGGGGAGAATTAACGCGGTCCTTGATCCACCGCCTTCGATAAACCCACGAAAATGAGATTCGACTATCTCTCGCCGTGCTCAGCCATTTTGATTAATAGCTTCTTTTTTTTTACCGTTGGAAAATTGTTGGCGTTGATCTCGATGAAATTTGCTAGCTTTTGGCAGATGATTAATCAAAAATTTCTTTTTATCACATAATTGCGAAGTTTTCAGCGAGTCATTTTCAAATTATCTTGAATTGGCGATCCCATTTCTTATTACGTTTTAAAATTAATTGACAATTTTATTGATAAGATTTGCCACTCTGTCTATATCTACGACAATAATAAACGATTAATCACTTGTAAATCAAATGAACGGGTAAGAAAAGTGAGGTTAAATCAATCAAATTTTCCTAAAAAGACGATCAACGTTACAAACACATTCTCGAAAACACGAGAATTCTTATCGCTTAGCTATGTTTTTAATCCTCCCCTCTTCGTATTAACGTCTCTCTACTTATTAACACGAAGCGAGCGAGAC
Organism: Apis dorsata; assembly: GCF_000469605.1. Classification (NCBI taxonomy): domain Eukaryota; kingdom Metazoa; phylum Arthropoda; class Insecta; order Hymenoptera; family Apidae; genus Apis; species Apis dorsata. Next base: position 533,176 of record NW_006263567.1, read on the forward strand.
GCCAGCCCGAGATTTACACGCTGCAGAACAAAAGAAAAAGAGGGTTGGTCTGGAGAGAGTGGAAAGGGTTGGTTCTACTCTCGAGTAGAAGTAGTAGTTCTATCCGCGGCTACACTTTTACGAACGACTTTTGGACGGGAAAGAAGGGACAAGGAGGCTTTTTTTTTCGATTTATACATTGTATATCCGTCTTAGGATCCCTGATAATTTTTTTATTCACCGCGTAAAAGGATATTTACGAGAGGGGGCGATATCGTGTCCTATACGAAGATACGTTGTTTCGGGGCGCGTTTTTTGATCGATGTTGAGAAATTGTCCGGTCGAAGGCTAGATTGATGGTTGTTTCGATAGAAATCGGGAGAAATCTTGGGAGAGGAGAGGAGAGATGGGCGGGTATGCAGCTGGTGCACCGTTTCCGGCTCGTTGAAGTGTGATTCTCGTCGCGGTGGAAAATAATACGCGGTAAATTTGTTTAAAGAGATATCTTCGTGGACGCAGAGATATTATTTTTAAAGAAAAATTTTCAACATTTTATTCGATATCCTTGTTACCTTCTTCCTTTCTTTCGACCGCTTGAATTAAATTTCATTTTCTTTTTAATTAGAAAAAATATTCGTAAATCTCTCTCTTTCGGGAAAAATTTTTAATCAAATCTCAGAAATTTCTTTCGAATTCGAGTTACTCGGGAATCAAAACTAGGAGGGATCTAGAAAATTTAACCAAGTTTAAAAAAAGTTAAAAAATTCATCGACCTTCCCCTCCCCTCCTACGTTGTAATTAAATTCCAACAATTTTATATACCAATTAATTAATTAATCTTTCAACGAATTGATGTAAATAAAATCAACTTTCCTCCCTTCCCCAAGGTTTCCAATCTTGACCAAGCAAGGGAGGAAGAAGAAAGGGTTGCCCTAACGAGGCGTTGGAAACGAATAATCGACATCGTTTGAATAATTTCTCGAAACCGAGAAGATAAATATGGAAAGAAAAATCTGGGGATGGTTTCGTGGCCTCTTTCCCGGCCCACGATCACTCCGCACTTAATACCTTTAATATCGGCTTTTATTAAAGGGCGGAGGGGGGGGGAGGGTGAGGAAGGGGGGAGACGAGAGGGGACGAGAGAGGGCGAGGTTAATAAAAGCGAAAAAAGCCGCCAACCGGTGTCCCCCATCGCTCCCCCCCCCCCACCCCCCCCCCCCATTAAACTTTTTAAATTCCTTTTTTTAAAAAACCCCCGAGGGGGGGGGAGGGTGAGGAAGGGGGGAGACGAGAGGGGACGAGAGAGGGCGAGGTTAATAAAAGCGAAAAAAGCCGCCAACCGGTGTCCCCCATCGCTTCCCCCCCCCCCCTCCCACGAATATTTGCCCAAGAAATAATTACACCTCCATCCCCTCTGCATCATCTTACCAGGATGGGTTTTTGCTCGAGCGTCGCGGCGAAGAACGGAAGAAGGGAGAATTCGCGCTTGCTGGATCGCGAGAGCCACCATCGGTGTTCCTTGCAAATCCATCCCTTTGCTCTCCTTTGTAAGATTACAAAAGAAGAAGGAACAGAATGGAAATTCACGCTTCGTCTTGCCTCCCTTCGTGGGAAGGGAAAATTGTTATTCGATGTTCTGGAAAAAATTCGAGACACGAATTTTTAAAAAAATAATTTTTCTTTGTTACCTCATATTTCTTTGGTTAAGCATCTGGTATATTCTTTTATTTATTTATTTTTTTTTTTTTCCGATTCGATCGAGCATCGTTTGGAATATTTCGAGTATTTCTATTAGTGTTGTTTAATAATTTTAAAAAAGAGATGGAAGAAAAAGTATCGCGTTATATACGTAACATTGAGCCATTGAGGAAGGAATTAAATTACAGAAATTCGAGATACTTGAACGGTTGAAGAGTTGTGCAACGCAATTATAGAAAAAATTGGAAATCAATACCCATCGAAATTGTTCGAATGGGAAATTTTTATATGATATAGAAGTACAATTTCCCTTACGTTCGCATTTACACGCAATTTTTTTATCAGTAAGTAATACACGGTTTTTCATTTATGTGAAATTTAAATGTAATTAAAAATCCGTAGAATTAAAAAAGACACGAAATATTCAATTATATATATATATATATATATTACTCACTGTAATTCCATTTCTTCATTCGTGTTCATGAAAATGCACGAAAAAGGAATTCCTATTCTATTCTATCCGCATCATTGTGCACGATTTAATTTTTTCCCAGACTCGTATCTATGGACGTATCTATGCATTGCGGTAAACCAAAATTCAGCGGGAAGTTTGAAAAATCTGTGAAAGAATATGGCGAGATTTTCTTTAAATTTCTGTCCAGAGATCCAATCCGACCGTCGTTGCGGTTTCCTTGTAAAAAAGATTACGTCGAAAGGGTAGAAAGTAAAGTCTCTTCTTTACTTTTCTCTCTGTCTCTCTCTTTTTTTTTCCTTTCGTCGAGCGAAACGTGACTGATTTATACCCAAATTAAGTAACCTCCTTTCATGGCTCGAAGAGAGATATCCATTCGTACCTTTACAAATATTCTCATGCTTTCCCTTTCGTTGATGTTATCCACGTTATAATGTTTTTCTGTCTAGTGTATTATCCTCGTAATACATCCACGTGTATCATCATAGTTTAAGCGATTGAAATTCGTAAAAGAAAGCGCGAAGAAAAATTCCCTGTCGACAAAAAAAATCTCTAAGAACAAATCGATCGAGAACAATAGCCCTCCATTAACAATTTTCCTCCATTAATTCGATGGATTGAAAAAATTGCGCAAGGTGGCGCAATCAAGGTATGCACCAGGAATGGAGCATTTGGCCAGGAGGACCGGGGCTAACCAATTACAAGGCGCTAGGTAGACGATGCCCTCTAACTGTTTGCCCTCTCAGGAGTTGCCATTTTGATGGAGCACTTAATCGAAATTGAGGGGGATGTAGTTCGGTATGTATCCATTAGGAGGGACTATTCCGTGGCGGAACCCTCCCTCCCCTTCCCTCCCCATCGGCTCCCCTCTCCCCCCCACCACTCCACGGTATCCATCACCGAGGGGAATTATGTACATCCAATAATTCAAAATCACAGGCAACGCATTAGGGGGTTGGGTTACCGGGTACGCGTGGGCCAACTCGACAAAACTAATTTAAACTTCTGATTCAGGACTCGTGGTGACGGTGCGCGCCACGCGTCGTCGTCGTCGTCGACGTCGTCGTGATTTTGATAGTTCGCTTAATCGAAAATCCAGACTTTGACGTTCCTTTGCCGGATCACACGGTTTCCGCTCTCGACGAATTTTCTAATCTTTCTCTTTTTCTCGAGCGGATCTCGATTTGCTTAAGAAAATTCTCAGGTTTGATTCTGAAAGAAACAATGTTCTTACAGAGCTATGATTCTAGGATTCTTGGAGAATTTGTATTTCATGAGAATAAAAAGAAGAGAGATATATTTTATGAGAGTCTCTTCGAAATCGATCATGGATTTTAGGGAGAATTGTTTGAATATTTTTTTTTAGATTTTTGTTGGCGAGGATAAAAATCGGACGCGGCTCAAGTGTCGCTCGTTTTTTCCGAATTTAATCGGAGAAATAAAGTGGGAATTTTTAGGGGAAATTCTTTGGATCTTCTTTGGATGAAGAAGCGAGAGAACGAGTCGAAGATGGCCCGTGTTTAAACGAATAAAGTGGATTCAATGGGACGAGAATGATGGATGAAGTCTGGGCTCGGTATTCGCTGGCTTGGAACCCTCGAATCGGGCGAGTGTAACTTGATATCCGGTAAATTTGCCACGCTTTATATTTGACGCGTTCAACTGCAGCCCTTCGACCCTTCCTCCTCTTTGCAGTTTAATGGCCCCTTGAACGAGCTTCAAATTTAGTGTCCCTTCGACTCGAGTTTGATGGAATTTAACACTCTAAATCGAATAGTCTCGTTCAATTTGGGGACTTCCTTAAATAATATTATTATCTCTTAACTTAAGCTCAATTCTCAACTTACTCCCCCCTTTCCTACACTTCTTCGTAAATGCTTTTCAACTTTAATATTTCTAATTTAAATAAAACACTCGCTCACACGCAACTTTCGTCTCTTTCGCTCTTTAGAATCTTCTCTTTCACGAAAGGTTACATTTACAAAAATTACCATCTCCAACCTTAATAATCTCTATATATCTCTCCAATATATTTTTCCTTTCGAAAATATATATATATCACCGGTCACGATCACAAAAGATTGCTTCCAAGCCAATTATCGAGACGTTGACGCACGTTCGTGTGCTTGAAAACTTTAAACGCGACGAGACAGCTTAATTAACCCCCCTATCCCCAGGCCTAAGAATGCGTCGCGATATGTAATCGCGTAACAAACTTAACGAAACTAATTTAAACTTGTAATCGAAGCGCACGCAAAACGCGCGGCCACACCGACCAATCTTTTCAGCCCCTCCCTCTTTATCCACGCCAACTTCTACTAGATTCGATCCTATCGCGCGCCCATTAGGCCACCCCGCCCCTATTCGGGATAGAAGAGGCGCGGTAATCCACGGTTAATCGTCTTAACTTATTCGAATTCGCGGCTTCAAAATCGACGCGTTATCGTCTCGTCGAATCGTCACCCCCCGCAACGACTTCCATTAAATCCGCCTCGCCTCTCCCTCCTCGCGGCTGGCAATTTCTACTTGTTGAGCTCGCGAGTGGTGAAGGTGAAGGAGGGGACGAAGGAAGAAGTGGAAGAAGTTGCGCGGAGAAAAGTTTCGCGAGGAGAAATGTCGGAGTTTTTTTTACGGGGCGATTGCGCGTTCCGCAAAATGAGTAAAAAATTAGAATAAGCGAATTTTTTTTTCGCGCGTGAATTCGTTTTCGAGAAAACTTTGAGTATTTGAAAATTTCTGTGATATATATAAATAATGTGGATATTTAGGCGAATTTAGATTTTTTTTTTTTTTTTTAGACACGAAAATGGAAGTGAAATAAAGATATATTTTACTTATTCGGTATTATATGTGTAAATTTTTTTGAATGTTCTTTATATTTTTGCATATTTTTGTTTCATCCTGTATTTTCTTTTTTTTTTATATTTAAATACAAAAAGTTCCACAGTCTAGTAATATTTGCGAAAAATTGTGAAAGAACAATGCTTTCCTTGTACATTAAAATAATTATACTGACTTAAATAAATTCAATTTAATCATATCAAGTAAATATTAACCAAATTAAATTATGCATATACCCGACAAATTTTTATATTTGATATTTCAAATGGAATTTTACTCCAATCTTTTTCCTCGCGTTCGTTTCTCGTTTCCAACAATTTCTTTTCCTTTCTGAATCTTCGCTTCCAAACTCGTACGTCATTCTTTCCTAAGAGTTCAGAAGTTACACGATTCGAAAACGATTATCAACGAAACCCTTATTCTCTTCCCCTTCCACTTGGAATCATCGATTAAAGCAGAATGTTCTCTAAACACACACACACACACACACACGCAGATCTCTGTTTCAAAAATTGGCGCAGAAAGCGAGCTCGCACATGCGGTGGACGAGCCGCGTCGCGATCGATCCGCACACGCGAAATTAGCTCGGCGTCCGGCCCGACGTACGCCCCCAACTTCGACGTCTGGTCGATCCCAGGTAACGGATGAGGCCTCCTCCTACGCGTCGTTCCGGCGTTGGAACGACGCCGGCGTCGTCGTAATCCCGACAAAGGTGCAAAGGAGGCCCTCGTCGTCAGTCATCTTTGTTAACGCCTCGCTCACGATTTTCACGCTGTAAAGATCACTCAGAGTGTCAAATTACGGCACGTCAACGTCGTCAACGGCTGTTTCTATACTTTCACTTCGACGAAGGGAAGGGGAGGACCGTTGCTGATAAATTAGTTACGAGCTCTCTCGAGGTTGTAGGTATATTCTTTACGCTAGTCGTACGAGGAAAATTCTGTTAGTCGCGAAACGTGATAAAATTTTTTTTTACACTTTACACTCGGGAGTAAATTCGTTTCTCTGTATAGCGAATATGCGAAGTATAGAAAAAAAAAAAAAAGAAAATAATAGAATAAATATAAATCAAGGAATTCTTTTTTTCTATATAGTCTCTCGTTACTGTTACTAATTAATTTATATTGAATTGAAAAAATTGAAAAATGGAAAAGCTATATTCCCCTTTCCCTTTTAAAATATGCATTATAAGCGAGTAGACCGCGAAAAATGATCGTTTTCGAGAATGGGTCTCGCCATATAAAATAAAATTTTAAAAGCCCTCCCCTGTACAATTTTTTTGCAAAACCAAAAATTATTATTCTCCACTCCCGTTCCCATATCTACGATTAATCCCCTCTGTTGAATTTATATATGTAAAAGTATATACGACTCGTATCTTGCGTATTTATTATCACGCAATGAATTATAACACCGATCGTTGTTTCGATTCTCTTTCGACTTCTGTTGTTCCTCTTCTTCGAACCGCCATGCGACACCGGTCTCAGTTTAATAATAACATCGACGATCCAACACAATACACTCTATTTCTATTTCCTTCGTTAAATATATCCTTTCTTATCTTATCGTATTCTTTACTTTAATCGAATCGAATTATTTTAATTCCTCCACTGGCCGACGAATCATCGACCTACACCGCTATACGTGTCGTCGAGGATATCCTCAAGGAAACAACAGATATCGACACGATCCAACACACGATCTATTCCTATTTCCTTCGTTCAATATATCCTTTCTTATCCTATCGTACTCTTTACTTTCGACTCGAATCGAATTATTTTAATTCCTCCACTGGCTGACGAATCATCGACCCACTCCGCTATACGCGTCACCGAGGATATCCTCACGCCTCAAGGATAAAAAGGAAAACGTTATAGATATCGACATAATCCAACACATAATCTATTCCTATTTCCTTCGTTAAATATATCCTTTCTTCTCCTATCGTACTCTTTACTTTCGAATCGAATCGAATTATTTTAATTCCTCCACTGGCTGACGAATCATCGACCCACTCCGCTATACGCGTCACCGAGGATATCCTCACGCCTCAAGGATAAAAAGGAAAACGTTATAGATATCGACATAATCCAACACATAATCTATTCCTATTTCCTTCGTTAAATATATCCTTTCTTCTCCTATCGTACTCTTTACTTTCGAATCGAATCGAATTATTTTAATTCCTCCACTGGCTGACGAATCATCGACCCACTCCGCTATACGCGTCACCGAGGATATCCTCACGCCTCAAGGATAAAAAGGAAAACGTTATAGATATCGACATAATCCAACACATAATCTATTCCTATTTCCTTCGTTAAATATATCCTTTCTTATCTTATCGTAATCTTTACTTTCGAATCGAATCATCGACCCACTCCGCGTCATCGAGGATATGCTCACGCCTCGAGGATAAAAGGGAAAAAGTTGCAGATCGAGATCGAAACGAAGCTTTTATACACTCTCGTCGACGTCTCTCAGTGGAGGGAAGAAGTTTCAAGCATCCACCCAATTCCCACGGATGTAGGACAAAGTCCTGTCTTCCGGACCGCAACCTTGCCACGGAAACGGAAACTGTCATCAATCTCCTACGAAGAGAGATCTTCCTCTCCATAAGAAGGATCAGTTTTTCCCCCTTCCTTCATTGTGAATATTCCATTTCGCGAATTAATATAGGGAAGGGGATGAGGAGACGAGATCGAATCCGGTGTGTCACAGACGGTCAGACGGATAATAAATTCAGCGCGATAGTAAGATAGACCAATGGGTTCTATGGGAGCACTGCTCGATAGGAGCTGGTGGATTTGATGTCTCTGGGGGAGGAAAGGGTTCTCCTTTCCACCCCTTTTCCGACGTACCTTGCGGTTGAATGCGGCTACTCTTTGACCGAGTAAAACCGGTCGGATATCGCCGCTCAGGATTACGAACAAAGTACGGTCTTCCGATCTCTCCGATCTCTTCTGTCAATATTTTATATTCCGAGAAATTTAATATCCGTTAGCACGATTACGATTTTTTTACCGCTGCCCCGGCTGTTTATTAAAAATTTGAAATCGATGTCCTCGGGTTTTAATTTATTCATCCGGATGTTTCGTCTCGCTTTGCTCGAATCGGAAGGACTCGAAGAACGAAGCGGCGATCCGATTCTAATTTTTCTCTCGCATACTTCTTTTTATTTATCCAGTTTTTCAAAGCTCGTTTTAAGCGATAAGAGATACGATGAATATAGATTTTGAAGGAATTTTAAAATCAAATTTAAAATCGAAATCAATCATTCTTGCAAGAAATTCCATTTAACATTTTTTTTTTTTTCAAAAGTTCATTTCGAGACGATAAAATATAGTTTTCTAAATCATAAATCCTTAATTTTCAAACTTTAACTCTCCATTGAATCCATCAAAATCAATTTTCCCTCGAAAGTTTCCAACTTCTCGCTTCTATCACCTCTTCAAAGTTCATTCTTCAGGATGGTAAAAATGACGAAATTTAGATACAAAGACCAAATCCAAAAATCAACCTGTATCCAATTTTCATTATTCAATTCAAAAGTTTCCATTTCAAAATTCATTCTAGCTAGAGATAACCTTTCTAATACGATTATAGGTTCCACTATTAATTCGAAAAAATTCCTTAAATAAAAATCAACTCGTTTAAAAGTTATCCAATTTTCCTTCAAAAGCTTTTTTCCCCACTTACAAAATTTATCGATCACCTCTCACCTCTTGATGGGGAAAAGTGGCGACACGTTAAATTCGACGCCGGTGTTCGCATGATCGCGCGAGATCCAGCGCGGATCCGGCTGCACGATGGCCGCCTAAGGCGCGTCGGGGATCAGGTCCGTGTATAATTTAAGCTTCGTGTATCAATCGCCGAAGGGCGAGCACGTGTAGCGGAGTAATTCACGGGTGGAGGGGATGGCTGGCTCGAGTCGAAGGCCTAAGGGATGATTTCCCGATGGGGCTGGGCCCGACAAGACGCCGTGACTGCCTTAGTCCTCCTCTCTGCAACCTGTTCCCGGTCCGACAAATACCACCACTGGTTAAATTCGAAATTGTACGAAATTATATTGGTATTCTCGACGCGTTTATTAATTTATTTTATAGATAAAATCGATCGTCCATTAACCGTTTAAACGATGAATTCTATTGTTGTACGATTCGAAATCTGGAAATTAATGGTATATATTATTATTATTATTCGATTATCGAAACGAAATTGTCACGTTGTTTTTCACACATTACACGTGATATTGTTTCTGGATAAAAGGAGTTGTGACTGGCTACGTTAATAAATCTAGATAGAATTGTCTAAATGGATGGTTAAATATACGTATTTTCCAACACGCGTATCTTTCGTAACAATTTCGGCTATATTTTTCAGGGATGGTTTCAAGTTTGTATTCGTAAAGAGAGAATTATTTTAATGGCCGTTTGTTTGTTATTCATGTTGCGTTGCGAAAAAAAAAGAAGCCGGTAATTGGCTTAAGAATTAACAGGATAACGGAAATACAGTGAATGGAATAAAGTTTCCCGATAAAATAGCGGCTGAAAATGAGAACGATCGAATGCTTGACGGCCTTAAAATGGTGGAAACAATTTGATCAAACCGATCTAATATTTAATTCCCAACGAGCGTTTCCACAAATCTTTTTAAACGCGCTTCCAAGTGTTTAGACGAATTACACGAAGGGTTTTAAATTAATCGAAATCTCTATCGATCAATGTTCAATGTCCAATAACGAAACGAGAGGATAGGAGAGGAGAGCTTTTGTGCAATTCGCCAGTTAATCGTGCATGACGATGTAGTTTGCATACGAGCCGACATGTAAATCGACCCTATTGCGGATTCGACTATCGTGGCCGGGTTTTTCATAAACATCGATCGCTAGCCCGGAAGATAATCTCGAGCCGAGGGAGTGCTCAACGTAATTTGTAGCACGGCGCGCCCTCGAAATCGTTCATACGTATCGCAAATCGCCGATTAGATGCAACTGGAGGGTATCGATCGCGTGCTCGAGTATCGTGCTGTGTGCAGGCCACGGGTTGGACATCGCGTTTCGCTCCACCGATTTGCGGTTTCGCCACTTTCCGCGGCCGAGTGTCTTCGATCGTTCGCGATTATCGTCCAATGATCGTGAAAATCGCGACGGAACACCTCCCCACCTACGCGAAAAAATTTCCAATTTTCACATTTCGAGCATCTGGGTGATTTTATTAAATAGATTTTACATCGCGTGAATTTTTGATCGAATATTATTGGAACGTCATCGTATTGTGGAATCGGGGCCTACGCGTCTAAGAACAAGGAATTATGAAGAAATGGCATCGTAGTGCAAGACGTATCGAGAAATCCAGAGAGCTCCATGGAGGAAGACGTGTAGACCCCGCCAGGGGTCGCCAGCACGGATTCCAATCCCCATACGAGATTCCTTTCACTTTTTCCCTAATACGATTATGATATTATCGTAACACGATTCACTCCTCGCGGAAAACTTTTAAATTTCACTGGAATAACAAATATAAAACGAGAATATACAATCAGCAATTTCATCATACCACCGAGAAAATTAAAAAAGCTTCAATCACTTAACATTCACGACCTCTCAATTCTCCATCTCCTAATATCCTAAACGCAAAGATCAAAGAAGACGAAGCTCTGAACAAGAGTCAACGCCTCCGATATCGAAACTAATCACGAACCAAGCGCATTTAGCACAAAAAAAAAGAAAAAGGAGAGAGAGAGAGATGCGAGTTCACGGGTTGCTAATTACCATGGAGCATGGGGTAAACGTCGTCCCTCCTCTCCTTCGCTTTATCGTGGCTCGAAGGGTCGAATGGGACGTGTTTGCACGCGGATCGAGCCATTACACGGGTCCCTCGGTTAGTCTTCCGGGAGGGCGCCTCCGCTTCTCGGTGGCAATTTACCAATCGGCTTTATTAAATTCCTCTACCTCCAATATGGCCGACGACACAGGTAACTCGATACCACCTCCCTCCTCTCCTTGTACCGTTTCAACCCTCGAATGGTAGTAGAAATCGGCGGAACGATCCTCGGGGATCCAGAGGGGAGAGGAGGAAGAACTTATTACTCGATCTCGATCGACTCATGAATAAAGCCGATGTCATTACGAATGGATATAACCATTGGAAATGGAGTTTTCTCTAGTGATTGTATAGGATTGTTGACCGTGAGATAATTTTATTTAAATTTGTAAAAAATTGCTCGAAGAAGACGAGTGAACGAATATTATCATTTTATCGATTACGTATGTGTAAATCGAATTAATCTGGAACTGGAGAGTTGTGCAAGGAAGAAGAAGAAGCTTGTTGATTGTGTTTTATAGATTATGGGACGAGTAAAGAGATCCTCAAAGGAAAATTGATCAGAGTAAAAGAATATTTCTCAACTTTCTTAATCTTTCCAAATCTTGACAATATACATCGTGTGTTTCGTTGTTTAACATGCGAATCGAGCAATCAAAACCCAAAATTCCACATCACGAATACGAATACGCGTATCATAAAATAAAATACATCTTTTTTAAAAATGAGAAGCGACACGGTAACGCAATATGAAATAAATTAAACGAAAATTTCGTTTCGGATCGATCGCCAAATGGTTAAATAACCAGGCCGATAGAAAAGGAACGGGCAAAGTTTCAGAAATAGGTAGCTGATTTCATCAAGACTGGCAGAGGCCACGTGTTCCAGAAATAACCGTCGAGTCGTCGAACGACAAACGATCGTTGCCTCTTTCCAACGACTCGGTTCCTCGAAATTATTTACGCGCTAGTGATACAGGGGGATGAAATAGGATAGGGGATAGGCGCCGCGGGACCGAATCTTCTCACGAAATTTCGAGCGAAACGCGCGCGACTCGCGAAGAATTCTTGGAATCCCACAGGCCGACGCACACCGATTTCCGGGGCCAATAAACGATCAATTCTCCCGGGAAACGGGGATGCAGGCGTCCGGATCGGGTTAAAAGAACGCTCGTGGCCACTATTGTTGGCTAATTGGCTTGGAACGAGCGTAGAAATATTCCTAGAATATAGTGGAAAATTTGTTTGTCGCGAAATTTGTGTAGTTGGTTATTCAATAATTAAATTGATTTGATGGAACATATTTGAGATCTTTTGGTCTAAGAAGGATCTATCTAAGAATCCCAGCTCGCGCTATTAAGCTTTAATAAACCTCGACGAGGGGTATATCCATAACCAAATCAAACGCCTGATTTACACAACAATACCGTCTTGGCTATTAAATGCCACCACGACGATGGACATTTACATGAATCTACGTAATCCTATATCTCAAATCATCGTTCCATCCATATAATGTAAAACCCTGCTTGTAAATTCATTCCAATCCAATTCCAATTAATAAACAAGATATATTTTTAAAATCATTTTCACACGAGTCAATACTTCGTCAAATCCATTCCTAAATTCCTCATTCTCTACTTCTCCTTATTCAATCATTTTCTATCGTATGCAATAAACCATAAGGATACCATTCACAAAATTCAAAATTCTTATCCTTCTTCCAATTGCAACGCCAATTCTCAAAGTGGTTCATCGTCGACGGTGTCATCGTCCCCATCACGCGCAATGACGCGAGGAGGAGAGGGAGGGGGATGGATCGGATGCAAAGCCCCCCTCGTTTATTATTGCCGGCGAATAATCTCGCCTTGGCGAGATGGGTCCAGGTAAATCAGGATCGAGAATCTTCCGGACCAATCGCAATACCCATTAACGCGCTGCAACTCGGAGAGACGTGGCGATGATCGCGGTGACGGCGGTCGCGTTGCGGCCGTCCACGATCCAATCCCCCTCTCCGCGCTCTACGCGTCCTACGGAGAAATCCAAAATGGACCATCACGGACGAGGCTCGCGACGCACCGTCCAGTTTTCAATTTATTGTACCCTCTCTTTATTTAATTTTTCGAAGGAAAGTGCGAATTTTGGGAAAAGTTGAAGAGTTTGTAAGTTAATTGGACATTTTGAATTTGAAATTTTTCAAATTCAAAGGGATTTTTCAGAAAACGAGAGGGTTGAAAGAATCCCGGCATTTTTGATCAACTGCGATTTTGTAAAAATTTTGAATTTGAAATTAGGGATTTTTCAGAAAACGAGAGGTTTGAAAGAATCCCGGCATTTTTGATCAACTGTGATTTTTTAAAAATTTTGAATTTGAAATTAGGGATTTTTCAGAAAACGAGAGGTTTGAAAGAATCCCGATATTTTTGATCAACTGCAATTTTGTAAAAATCTTAATGGAGAGATTTTAAGTTAATTGCACATTTTGAATTTGAAATTAAGGATTTTTCAGAAAACGAGAGGTTTGAAAGAATCCCGGCATTTTTGATCAACTGCGATTTTGTAAAAATTTTAATGGAGAGTTTTTAAGTTAATTGGACATTTTGAATTTGAAATTAGGGATTTTTTTAGAAAACGAGAGGTTTGAAAGAATCTCGACATTTTAAATCAGGTGCAATTTTGTAAATCCACTCTAATGGAGAGTTTTTAAGTTAATTGGACATTTTGAATATGAAATTAGAGATTTTTCAGAAAACGAGAGGTTTGAAAGAATCCTGGCATTTTTAATCAGCTGTGATTTTCTAAAAACTTTAAAGGAGAGTTTTTAAGTTAATTGGACATTTCGAATTAGGGATTTTTCAAAAAATGGAAATGAGATGAATGATAGATTATGAATAATGCAAGTGGTTAAAGAAATGGAATTCGAATAGATATTTGTCTCGTTTGTTTCATTACACTTATACAATTTTTTAAATCTTCCACGAATGCATCTAAATCTAATGATTTCTCAACTTGAGTTGAATTGTTCAACTAACTTTCGAGATAAATTAAATTTGGAAACTATTCTCGATGAACGTTAATTCAAAGAAAAGAAAAAAAAAAATTGTTCGATTTATAAGGATTTCCAAGAATAAAATTTTAACGATACCTCGATTACGGACCAACTTTATCGCGCGTTAAGATTTTATTACACTCTCGCGGTATTTTCGCGGATTTTTTTTTTAAAAAGAAAGAGGTTAGATATTTGTCATCCAACAATAGCAGACGTTGCACAGCATCTCTCGTTAACCCACTTTTTCTCCCAAAATACGACCGTCCGTTCGTGACTCATGCGCTAACGTGCAGTGCATACACGACCAGTAACTCTTGTTGTTCCCTTCAAATTCCCACAAGACAAGAATTCGATTGTTTTGGAATCGGATCGTCATCCATCCACAAGGAATTTCTCGTCAAAGGCGAAAAAGAAGGATGACGCGAGGATGACTCGATGACACGATGCACAATGGACGTGAGAAGCACAATGGAAGCGGAACAACGACGAATCGTTTGTTTCGTAGCTGCCACATCCCTCTCCCCCGAAATATCGGCCCCAGTTCAACATTCGTTCACCGAATAACAGCGTCAAACGCACATCCGCTTCGAGATACGCGAGTTTCCATAGCGGTTGACTCTCCTCCTCCCCCCTCCCTCAATACTTTCGACCCATCATCGATTCATCGAGCCATTCGCAGATGAATCCTTTGAAAAAACTTCGACCCACGGACTATTTATAATCTCTTTATATCTTTTTTTCAAACGTGGACAATTTCGATTAAACGCGTAAAAAATTTAAGTTTCAACGTTGGATAATTTCTTAACGAGGTACAGGAATAATAATATGTAATTTAGAGTTTGATTGAATTAAGAAAATTTCGAGGAAAACGAAGAAATTGATGTTAATTGGTTTAATTTCCAGCATTTGAGAATTTAAAAAGGAAAGGTGAAATAATAGGTTACTTAGAAATGATAGATATAATCTATATAGGTTTAGCTATAGAAATAACTGCGAAATAGTAATAGGTTAAGTTTGATTAACTTGTGCAAAGAAAGTTGTCTAAAACAAGTTAGGTTGATAGGAAAATTTCAAATGATGGAAAAGTGAAACAATATATAATTTCCTGATGAAGAATATCCAAATGCTGTTGCAAACGAACGATGAATCGCACGAAAATCGTATGAAATCGATTCTCCACGATATTCGATATTAATCCCCTTTTTCGTGTATTTTTAAATGGCTGGAATAATGGAGGAACGTAAATTTTCTCAACTTTGAAGCGCCTTGATTCTTTGGAGAGGGATTTTTCGAGGTGGAAAATAAGAAGAAGAGTTGCTCCTTGATTTTTTCGACATTGCAACCAACACTCGACTTGGCTAACACAAAAGACAGCGTCGACTGCGAGCGATGTGGCGGTAACGCGTTACAAACGATGATGACTGGAAATGCTTTTTGCGCCGTCGACTAAATAACGAAAGGCGAGCGTGGGTGGGCCCACTTCAAAGGACGAGACGCTGACAAACGGACCACTGCGGTTTTCTCGTCAATGGCACTCCAACGTCTTCTTGCGCCACATGCTATACCTTCTTCCAAAAGTTTTCCTTCCTTGGGCTCGAGGAATCGATCTCGCCATGACAAACGCGAATTAGTATTAGTCAAATTTGAGAAAACGTTCTAAATCTTATGAAAATGAACTGGAATTTCGATTTATTAATCGATTATTATTCCCCTGAAATTATTTCTCACATTTCTCAATACTTGACACCGATTTCAAAGAACACGTTTCTCTGAAAATTCTCCATTGAACCGACGAAAAATTACATCTGACGAGAAAAAATACTTCTATGAATACAGAACCTCGTTCCTCTCTTTACAACTTTCCAAAGATTCTATCGTACCTCTGTCCAATTAGGAGGCGAAAAAAAAAAAAAAAAAGATAAAAGAAACTCCATTCAACGGACGAAAGCTCGTTCCATCGAGTTCTATGTTTGGATAAAGTTATCAAAGGGCGTGTTCCAGGGGCCACGCGAGATACAATCTACGCGCCCCCCCTTTTGAAACGTTCTCTACTCTTGAAAACTATCCGCAAGGCCCTTCGTATCGCGGCCACGAGTGGCCGCCACTTCAACGCTCGAGCCTTGCCGAGGCGTGGGCTTAAAGCACCATCCAAAGAAAATATTAGGGTCGCCTGTCACCCCCGTATGAGCACTCGAGCGCTCCCCGACACTCGCCTTAAGCATCGGTGTCGCCAACATTTACATGCCACCCCCTCCTCCACTCGTCCTCGCCCCCTTCTTTTGGGTCTCACAGCCCTCTTTTCGGCCTGTCTTCTGAAGATGACGGAGGATGTTCTAGAAGCAAGTGAAAATCGCAACTGAAACGTTCCAGATCGAAATTAGATTTGCATCCAGTTTTTTTTATTTGTTATTCCTTTTAGAAAGGTATAGCATGTATGGCGATTGTGAGAGCAAGAATATTCTCCGTATTCTTATATATTTTAAGCGTTAAATCTAGCGTGATATGAGAACAAGGATATCGATTTATATGAATTGTTCGAAAAGTAATTTCGTTTTTTCACACGAACGTTTATTCAGCCAACTTCATTCTAAACTGTATTTCGTTATTATATATTTTAAGAGAGTTGACATTTCATGGTTTATTTATAAGAAAAATTTGATTGTTTTGCGCGATAACAAAAATGCAAGAGCGAAAGGAGCATTTTGGGCATATTTTATTTTTTTATTATCGAAAAGGATACTGTTCAGGCAAGAAAAAAGACTGGTTTTCAAAATTTCTTTCCGATAATTTCGACATTAAAGACGCGTCAAATAAAGATACTAAAGATCGAAGCAAATCGACGAATAACAACTGGAAAAATTGAAACGAATTGATTTCGTCAAGAAAAAAAGAAAAAAAACGAAATTACTTTCCGATCAATCTATAATTCCCAGACAAATGGAAGAAACAATCGATCGATACCCAGTCCCTGGCAATCCTGATTTCCATTTCGGCCAAGTAGAGGAGAACGTTACATTAAGTAGAACGTATCCAGCATTGTCCAATCTACCCAATAACCGTCCAAATCTTCCTGATCGAAAGCAAGCGCAAACAAGAAGATTCCATACCCTCTCTCTCTGTCTATATATATATATATATAGAGAGAGAGAAAGACCTTCCAGATCCTGCCATTGTTTACCACTGTGGAAGGAAGAAAGGGGTTGGATCTCCGCAGAATCGGCGGAAATACTCTCCTTTCCTCCGATTGTTTGATTTATCGCGCAGTTGGTGCGAAAACAAGGGCCTCGACCCCCGATATTAAACGGCCGACAACACATCCGTGCAACGTTGATCCGCCTCGAGATCGGTCATAAATCGAAGCTCGAGATCGACTTAATCGCATGCGATTCTCTGGACTTGCGGGATCCACTGTTATTCCTCCTCTACTTTTGCCCCGCCTCTTCCTTTCCCCTTCCTTTCCCCTCTTACGCTTGACACGTAATTACCCCTCGGGGGTGTGCTTCGTTCCTCCGAATCTTGCGTTTCTTACGATTGCACGGTCTCGAGGATCGAGGAGAAATTACTCTTACGTGTACTTCACGTTCCTCTTTGAAATAGAAACTTCTTTCTTCCGGAGAGAATCTTTGGATCGAGTCGAGATTTTTGTCTAGTAATAAAAGTTGTAATAATTGGTTTCGTAGTTTATTAAAATTTCGAGCGTTGAGGCGCGTATTTTGTGGATTTATATGACTCGATTCGATTCTGTTTCCCTTGTAGAATTGCCTCCATATGTAACGAGATCGAGCATACAGTAGAACAAAGGCATCGATTCATATCTATATAACAGTTTATTTTCTTATTTCCTTTATTAATCATTTGCACTCCAGGCCTGTTTCGCTCAATGGAACCACCAACTCCAGACTCAGACCCGCGCGTTCGGTGGCCTCATAAGATTAGCATAAGATAATTACTCATAAGATAAGATTACATCTTATAAGATTATAGTAAAGAGCTTAGGAACTTATTTATGAAGCGATATTCTAAAAAAATCAAACATAAATAAATATTGTCGCCGCAACAATCCCACTGGTGCCGGAGAGTCACCGTTGGAGAGCAAAGAATTAAATATATTCTTGCTGTCACATTAATTATTAGAAAACATTTGTACGGTTATGTATGTTATTGAGAAGAAAGATCGTTATATAGATATTAAAAATTGTTGAAAAAGTACTTTCGTATTTTGTAAAAATAAATTTTAGAGAGAGAAAGGGTCATTTTTCATTTGATTAAACAACTTTTACGAACGATTAGATTATTAATTCTCTCTCTCTCTCGATCTATCACAGATGAACTCTTTTATTATCAGTTTTAAAATCTTCGCCTATTTCGTTACCAACCACGGTGTACTAAAAGTTGCCCTTCAGATTCACGATTCTCGAAGAATTCAATCGATTAAAAAGATCTCTCCAACCTCGTTCGTTCCTCGAACGAGAATATTCCTTCGAGGAACATAGGTTCGATCGAGAAAAGGTTTTTCCAATACCCCCATTTCTCTCTCTCTCTCGATCGACACAGTTATTAGCATAGAACGCCTGCTCGATTCCTTGTTAACGTTACTTAATTCCCCGCAGGATGCCTAGGAAGAGAAATTGTACGAGTATCGAGCCGGGAATCGCGATTCCTGCTCTCGTTTGACAGCGTAACGACCGTTTCCGCCATATCCTCCCAGGCAATATTGCCCCAAGCACTTTCCAATATCGATTAATGGTTTAATTCTGCTACACCGCCAGCCAACCGGGCGCTGTATGAAAGGTATCGAGAGGTGGGAGCCTTGTACAGATCCGCGCCGGCCAAAAGGGACACCGCCTCTTCCCCGGGTTTGATTAAATAATTAACCCATCGTTTCTTTTTATACCCTCCCCGAGTTAGCACCCTCTCTCGCCACCCTTCTTCGATCGATCCAAGATCGATCGTGGGAGAGACGAATGTTTGTCATACGTCCATTTGAATGGAATATAATATTTCTACGAATATATTCGAGAGATCGAAGCGGAGGAGGCGGGGTAAATTTTAGGAGAAAGCTAATTCTCGCGATAAACTTCGAAAGAAGAAGTTTGATACCTTGCCTTAAGGAATATTAAAAAAAAAAA
>NW_006263567.1:552272-556099 GCF_000469605.1 Apis dorsata
TCGCCGATTCTCACAGTGGCCAGTAATTTTGCATTAAGTGGGTGACAGGTGGACGTCAGGTTTAATTAGCTGGTCGTGGTAAAGGAAATACATCCACGTTGAGGAGCGTGGACTGACAGTAAGCGTGTACAGGAATTGCGAAATTGCGGCCAATTTTCCACCTCAAGGCGACCTCTTTCTTTGCTAACCTCATTTTAACCCATTATACTTTCAATGCATAATTGCCAAAGCGTTACGTTTGCACGTGCTGCGTTATGCGCGTAGCCTCGGCTTATATTCGGCCGAGGTTAATTGTCCACGCGGATTAAATTCTAGTAGATGCGAGGCGATCGAGATTTTAACGAATGGAATAAATTTCGTCACTCTTGATTTGCGAGAAAGAATTTTCATTCGATAGAAAGATTTCGAGCTAGTGATCTAACAATCTTTTCTGTCGCTGGAGGAAAACGTTGAAAATTTTCGCTAGCTTGTTCCATATCGATTCGACGTCTATAAATATAACTCGATATAATTTTCTCTTTTCGATTACTTTCTCCTCCTTTTCGATTCCATATCAATTCGACGCCTATAGATATAATTCGATATAATTTCTGGTTCCTTCTGGTTTTTCCTTCTTCTCGATTCCTTTCCCCTCCTTTTCGATATAATTTTATTAAAAATACTGAGAAACGTAATAAATGGCCTCCACGTGAGGCATTAATAAGAAATAATCAGTTTCGACGTCAATTCGATCTTTAATCCCGCTAATCGCTCGAGCGAAAAATCGGCACCGTCCATTATTCTTCCTTCCAAGCCGCAAAAATTGTTCGAAGTCCATAATTCCAGCTTGCTTCCAGCGGAGGAAGGAATAGTTTCCAAACTTGTTGAGCTAGGAGGGCGATACCTTCCCCAAGAATCGCAACGGAGTCATCGATTCGCCGTAAAATCTAGCAACGATGAACCCGGAGGATCGATGAAAGGTCGCATGCGACCTCGTCTGTTCAAAGTCTGGTCCACGAGTTCGGCCACCGACGTTTTCCGGTCAACCGGCCAACCGGGGAACGTCGTCCACGCCCGTGGAATTCGCGCGTTTTCACGTGGAACGAGAGGAAATCGTACGCCAGACCCAGGCCCTGTGCCAAAAGTTTCCTCCTCCGCGGAAATTAGGTCGAGGTAGACGATGGTTACTTTGTCCGGCAAGTGGGTGGCCGCTGCTCCTTCTGGTGGAGCTTCTGCTTCTATTTTTCAGTGGAGCACAGCTTGGGAAGGAAATTGTCTTGCCAAAGTTTTGAATCCTGTCAATTATCTTGTAATTATCCTATGCAGAGTTATATACGTTCGATATATATATAGAAAAAAATATCACGAAGATAGAACATAGAAATTATTAACGATTATATGTTTCTGAAATTGGACGAATCTAAGCTATAAATGAAAAATTTAAACACTTAACTTGTTTCCCATCACGGATGTCGATCGATTTATGTCGTTTGCTATTGTTGGACGAATGTTTCGAGGTAGAAATCATTCCAAATTTGAATTTTTCAATTTTTTGAAGAATAATGATGGAAATCGAACGTGGATTTTCGACGTATTTGAACGGAAATCGATAAATTGACAAATTTAATATAAACATTTTATAATATAGTAGAGAAAAATATATATATATATATATATATTTTGATGAAAAATATATCGCGTGGTAAAGAGAAAATGGTGGATGTAAAAAAATCAAGATATGCAAATGCGCGTGGAAAACGGGGGCGGGGGGAAGTCATGAAAATTTCAAGAAAGCCGGCCGGATAAAATTCGTGTAACAGGTGCACCACGTGTGTGTTTCGAATAATTTACAG
The DNA here is from genome assembly GCF_000469605.1 of Apis dorsata. Taxonomy (NCBI): domain Eukaryota; kingdom Metazoa; phylum Arthropoda; class Insecta; order Hymenoptera; family Apidae; genus Apis; species Apis dorsata. The sequence goes on from NW_006263567.1 coordinate 554,105, forward strand.
AAGCGAAATTTTTTTCCCCCCAACAAATGCACCGTGGTCTAGACAAGTTTACAAGCAGACCACTGGAAAGATTCGTGAACAGAAGACGAAATATTCTTATATATTCTGGAATGGAGGCAACAAATCACCGATTTCTCGTGTTACGATCTGGAACATGGACGAGAATGCATTCGACTAGTAAAATATTTATTCGATTTCGAATTTTTAAGGAACACTGTTTTAGAGACGTTGTAAAACCAATTGACATTGCTTTATATACCATAAAAATACATTCTATGCTTCTCTTGGTCACTTTGAGATGATAAAGAAACGATAAAACTAATAATTGCACATCTATTAAATTTATAAGAAATGGTGAAATAATATTGTCACGATTTCCAATTCAGAGGCAATATGATTAAGAAAAGAATCTGATAAGAATCCGACTATCTCGATCGTTCGAGGCAAGATCTTTCAACTTCGCAAAGAGAACCAATTGCTTGTAAGTTCACAAAGGATGATCGAAGATGGAGTCTAATGAATCGAAGTCGAATCAAGCTAAATCCAAGATGAATTCGAATCAAACCTTGTCCGAAACAAACTTTTACGAAACTTGTACAATTGAACGTTCCCTTCCCCGAGTCAACCAAAAATCGCATCAATTTCGATTTTCACGGTAGGAAGTAGGAAGATTGGTGCCAGCCACGAAGGAAGCGACGATATCGAAATTTCCGGATGCTTTCCACCGACTTTTCCGCCCGTTTTCCTCGCGAAATATCGCATAACCGCCGACGCCACGACGAGGAAATGAGAGAAAGACAGCGAGCAAAAGTTTCTCGTTTCGTGCACCCTCTTGGAGCGCATTATATACATTATATACACTGGTGACTGGAAATATTATTCTTTAAACGATATAAAACGAACGAAAGATAAGATTTGACGTAGTATCCTCTCGCCAAAAAATTATTCACACTATTGAACGATCGAAATTATATTCTGCTTACATATACTTCTCACTGATACACGTTTAACTACAATTATTCGCATTGCTTCTACCATTGCTTGTATCCATTCATCAAAAAATTATTTATAATATATCTATTCATTTATTCATCTATTCATATATATCTAAATACTATTGAAATTGCAGAATCGTTACTTAAAATTAATATTCTACTTATATATACTCCTCATTGATACACGTTTAATTATTACTTCCACATATCCATTCACCAAAAAATTCATATCTAAATATTGAACGATTGAAATTATAGAATCGATATTAATATTCTGCTTACATGTACTCATCACCGATACACGTTTAACCATTACTACACTTATTCTATTCACCAAAAAATTATTCATGTCTAAATAATATTATTTAACGATTGAAATTGCCAAATTATTACTTAAAATTAATATTCTGCTTAGATATATCCTCACTGATACACGTTTAACCATTACTACAATTATTCACATTATTTCTATATATCTATTCACCAAAAAATTATTCATGCCTAAATAATACTATTGAACGATTACATATACTCCTTATATACTTACATATCCTCATTGATACACGTTTAACCATTACTACAATTATTCACATTACTTCTGCATATCTATTCACCAAAAAATTATTCATGTCTAAATAATATTATTTAACGATTGAAATTGCCAAATTGTTACTTAAAATTAATATTCTACTTACTAGATATACTCCTTACTAGATATAATATAATAATATAATAATAATATAATATAATAATAATATACTACTTACTAGATATAATATTCTATCTACTAGATATACTCCTCACTGATACACGTTTAATCATTACTACAATTATTCACATTATTTCTATATATCTATTCACCAAAAAATTATTCATACCTAAATAATACTATTGAACGATTACATATACTCCTTATATACTTACATATACTCCTCACTGATACACGTTTAACCATTACTACAATTATTCACATTACTTCTGCATATCTATTCACCAAAAA
>NW_006263567.1:556424-564879 GCF_000469605.1 Apis dorsata
ATTGCAGAATCGTTACTTAAAATTAATATTCAACTTACTATGATTACTCGCATTACTTGTGAAGCGATAAAATCATTATTGTTTATAATAAACAATAATTGAAGTTGATCGAGTCGATTCCATCTACATTCGTGTATTTATAAAGAAAGTTTCCTCTCGAAGATGAGTCGCGGTCGCAGCTGCACATTAAACTTTGCTCGCATCGCTCCGCTCAAGATGACGAGGGAAACTGGATGGATGCTGCGACAGCCGCGAATAATTTCTGACCCCCGTAGGAATTTCGCAGGGTCTTGGAGTGGCGATTAAATTAAACGCCCCCCCTGCATACCGAATCCACTCCCTTCGCCCCTTTTGATATGCGTCTACGTGTGCACGGAATGCAACAAGGTGCTCGTACGCGAGCCACCCCCTCCCTCTATGATGTCGCGTTCGCTGAATGCCAGCAGCAAACGGGTGAGATTTCTTGAGGTATTCGGAAATATCTCGCGCAACATCATCCTTAAATCCTGCAATTTTTACTATTTTTAGTATTGGAGAAAAGAGTCGATCGAGATTCTTTTGGAACAAGAGACATTTGGAAATGTAAATGCGCAAAACCATCCCTTGGATCATCTTTCGTGTTATCGAGTTTGAAATTCAAGCACTCAAGATTAATTGCTCTCGAAGAATTGAGGAGAAGAAAAGTTGAAGAAAAAGTTGAATTTTGAATTAGACGTCGATTCAGATTTCTTGCTAATCATTGTTACTGCATAATTTATTATATTCTCGATCGAAATATCGATCGAATCGAGAGAGATAATTTTAATTTGATAGCACGATTTAATATATTAGTTTAAACGAAAAATATATTTTGAAATATTTGACGGATGAATTTCGACAATCATCATTCTGTCTTTATCTTATGTTTCCTTGATATCAAACTTTAATATCAAGATTTAATCGTCACGAAGACGCCTACTATTCTTTCATTCTTTATTTCTCTCTCGAAAACTATCCTCGACATCACACACGATTACCACAAAGACCGTTTCGAAAAGTAATTCCTTCACCAATCCAGCCAATTCAACACCTTTCCTCCTGAGTGGAAAATATTTCAATCCCAAGCTCACTTTCGCCAACGTACACAACTATACACAAACTATAAAGAGGACAAAGATAGAATTGCTAATTGGGCTAGCACACGGGGACCAACCACGGGATCTTAAAATTCGTTTTATTCTCTAAACGAGACGGAAGGAAAGAAAGGAAGAAAGAAAGGGGGAAAAAAGGGAATTTCAGTCGGTGTATAAAGAACTTGAACAAAACACAAGCAACGTTTCTCTGGAAACAGAAGCCCCCCCCGACCGAGCTCGAGAAGGATGGAAAACGCCAGCCCTCTGGCAGTAAAATCTAATTTAACAAGAGTTAAATAATTTAATAGCTCGTTTCCTCCAACCGCGCGGCCAGGCTTTTGTTTACAGTCCGGTCTGACTAAATTTTGACGCGTTCCACTCGCCGTCAAGTCGCCCGTTTTACATCCCGAATCCAACGGGGAAGAAGATGAGACGGGACTGAGGGAGGTGAGAGAGGAAGGAGGGGAGGAAAGAAAGAAAGTGAGAACAAAGGAGAGTGGTGGAATCGTTAATTTTAAACGGGAGAATTATGCCGGTTTTACGGTCGGGGCTCGCTTCAACGGGCAAAGAAACAAGCCTCCCGTTTCCATCAACGTCGTTTTTCGCGCGCGTCGAAACGAATTAAACCATCCCTAACTCCAACTACCCCCCGCGTTTCTTCGCCTAGCTGTTTTCCAAACATTTGTTCGCGCTTGTAATCTCGTTCGTATGAGCGCGTTGACGCAAATGAAAACTTGGCGAAGCGGAGGATAGACAAGTGTCGAAAGTTTGCTCAGGGATGATTAATCGGAAGGATGGATGCAAGTGTTGTATACTTTTTTCTTTCTTTCTTTCTTTCTTCCTCTTTCCACGTCCCTTTATGACGCGCGGAGTTAAACGAAGAGATAATTCTTTAGAAAATGGAAGCTTGGATGGCGGTTGGTTCACGAATTATTGAAATTAGGTTGGAAAGAAGGAGTGGCTTCCTTTCTTACGAAACGACAGAAAAGAGAAATTACGATGATTATCAATTTTAAAATACCTTCGTCGCGCAGTTTTCCTTCTTTCTTTCTCTCTCTCTCTCTCTCTTTCTCTCTTTTCTTTTTGCCTTTTGAAGAAAAGAAAAACGTTGGATGAACGAAACAGGTCGGGTAAACAAAGACGAGCCAAGTCGTAGCTGGGGAAAGAAAGAAAAAAAATTATTGAAAAGCACGGTCTCACGTGCTGTACACCGTACGGCATCGGGCGCTTTAATCATCCAAGCATAATCCCAAAGGAACCGATCCGATGGAGCGGCTAAAGCCACCCCCTGAGAAAACAAGTCTCAAGAAAACTGTGCATAATTCACGGTCGAACGTCCGCCAGCCACTTTGACGTCGCTAAATCCTCCCCGCCCCTCCTCCCACGACCACCCCTAATTTGTCTTGCAGAGCACGTTGCGCGCCTCAAACGCCACTTTTCCGCTCGAGCGGGCCAAGCGCCGCGCCGTGCCAGGAACACACCCTCGACGCGGCCTCGAGCGTTTCACGAGGAAATCCGTTCGACTTGGCTCCCGTACCAAACCTCCTCCCCGAGTAACGAATAACGATCATCGAGGACGCCAGAGTGGAAACGGATCCCGGATTCGTTCTGTTCGTGCGCGGAACAGAAATCGAAACTTTGGAAATTCGAGAAGAAACCAGCCCCGTGTGACACCGAAATTTGAATAGAAATCGCTTTCGATTGGACATTTATAAGAGAGAGAGAGAATTCGAGAAATAATTCCTAAGTTGAAAGAAATCCTGACTTAAGGGGGAAAAAAATTTGAAAGTTGGAAGCTCGAATCGAATCTTAAATCTCCTCGAAGAAACCACGGACGAAAATCGCGGAGATCAAAGGAAGAAACAAAAAAAAAAGAAAAATAAAGGAGATATCTCGGGAGAAGTAAAAGAAAAGGAAAGAAAACCGCGTGGAAAAAGTCGAGGAGGAAGCGGACAGGTGAGCGAGGAAGTCTCCAAGAACCGCGATGAACAATCTCGACGAAGCTCTCGAAAAGCTGGGGAGAAAAGAACAGCGTAGAAATTAGAGCGAGGAAATCTGAAAGGAACGACGCTTCCCTTGAAAATATCCAACAAAGAGAGAGAAAAAGAAAGAAAGAGAGAGAGAGAGAGAGAGAGAAGAAACGAGAACCAGAGATCGAAATCTCTTCCTCCGTAAACCGGAAGACGGTTTTCTTTCGTCTGCAACCAAGCCGAGGAAAGATGCGCAAGGATTTCTCTTCCCTCGGTGGAAGAGAGAGAGAGACAGAGGGAGAACGGTACGGTGCGAGAAGGAAGGAAGGAAGGAGGAGAGGGGGAGTAGCGAGTTATGAGGCCGTATTTATCCCGGCTTAACCTACGACCGACCCGGCCGAACCTTGCCGACCGAGCGAGGCGCGCACGATCGTGCGGATAAGAGGCGAGTCACGAGCGAAAGGGATGGAAAGCTCGGGGCTCGAAACTAGTCCGGAACTAACCGTTCGTATAAATTTGTGGGGATTCGGTCGCGTTCGAGTGTAAGAGAGATACGGGCCACGGCCAGCACGGGGCGGAGGAGGACTTCGTCCGCTTTCCTCGTCGCTTCGCGCGACGCGCGAGTTCCGCCGCGGTGATTTGTTCGAATCGCCGTTCGAGGCCCCGTGAAACTTTATTTTCCTATTTTAACGCTCGACCGCTGTTTTCTGTTCCGTTCCCGAGTTGTATACCAACTCCAGCTCCGATAATTCGATGAAGAGTTTCCGTTTTTCTTTCTCTTTCTCTCTTTTTGTTCTTTTTTGTTCTTTTTTTATGTAATTCCAACCACGTCGTCGATGACGCGAGACGATCGAAAATTAGAGGACGGTGTATAGAAGAAACGATTGAAGAGATCGAGGAGATACAAATGTGAAAGAAAGTTTAGTTTTATCTGTTTTCTATCCTTCCACGTGGAAGGAAAAATTCTTCGAAAGGATTTGCAGGAAAGTTTTTTACAAACTTGGATTATACGACGATGCGACGAAAGCAGATCTCGTCAAATCGTGGAAATATTTTCGTGCCTCTATTTTACTAGTACCGGACTCTCCATATACCGTCTATTTTTATAATGCGTATTTAGTTACCAACGAGCAAAAAATGTTTCGAGGGAAAAATTCCACCGTCGTCCGACTGGAACATTGGAAACGTTCTAAAAAAAAAAAAAATCTCAAAATCGCGTAAACGCGACATTTCATCGTATCACCAAAAATATATCTCCCCTCCCTTAAACGTCAAAAAACCGCGCAAAGTTAGAACCGCGTACCATTTCATCTTATTAATATCCTCCTTAATGGACCGATTCGGCTCTCGTTTCACCAACCGACGCACACTCAGGCGTAATAGTAACGTATATCGCTTATCGTGGTAGCGGGTGTTTGCCAATCCGATCGATCCTAATTATCAAGAATCATAATTTCATGATAGTCGGCCGCGAGTCGGCCCCGATAATAGCCGCCCCTACAAGATTACCGCAACTTTAATAGCTCAGCATTCCGTTAATCCTGTTACCCTATACCCGATCATTAACGAACCAGCTGAATCACCTTGGCGAGCAGTCCGCCGTCTCACGCCCGATTATCGAATATTCGTCCTTCCACCTTTTCACCACCCCTGTGTCCCATCCATTCCCCCTTCCCTTGCCCCACCGTGAAGGGAAATCCGCGGCAGAGAGGCAGGTGGGCGATGTATCTGTGGCGAAACGGGTACGGATAGGAGGAGATCGGCTGCATTTCTGCTAATTTCGCCGAATTACACTTACGACCGTCGCCACCATCCCCCTCGATAACGATATCGATATCAATAACGATATCGATATCGATAACGATATCGACGTTGTCGCGATAACACGTGGTGCACGTGCGTTTCTTCTCCCCTTCGTTTCGTTTTTTCGTAACGGGCTGTTTCGTAAGGGGGCTGTGGGGAGGGGGAGGTGGAATAGCGACGAAAGGGGAAGGGTTCTCGTATCGAATGGGGTTCGGTCGGAGTCGCGTTGGACAAATGATCAACGCGTTTACCCCGAGGACCTCGACGCGCGCATTTTCGATGGCTATTAGAGGACAATAACGCCTAATTACATCGACGTTTCCGAAAGTGAATCATTTAGGCGAATATGCTCGGCGTTGGTCGGTTACCGGTCGCTCTCGCCACCTCGTGATTTATTTAACACTTTTGTTTAATGCGCTCCACGCAGGTTGATAATGGGCCGTGTGCAATTGTGATTGATTCGAAGGCGAAATTTTGTCGCGCAGGGATCGTGTGGTTCTCGGGAAGAACGATTCGTCTTGTCGTTTTCTAAAGCTCTTCGAGGCAACGATCGAGTCGAGCGAAACAAGAGATTTTGTTCATCTCTATTGGAATAATAATTTTAATTTAGAAAAATAAACGAAAAATTAAACGTGTCTTCAGAGCTTCCGAAGATATTAACGTGATAACGAAGTAACGACGATCGAAACAATTCCTTCTAGATATCCATTCTCATAAATAAATAAAATTCGACCGACAAACGAATAACAATTTCTAAGCCGTCGAATATTTGAACAGCGAAAGGGATAAAGGGAACGCGTTTCGAAGCTCGATCGAATCCTCGGTTGTTTCCAAACCGATACCTTATTTCGTCACGGAGCAGTGACTCGATCCGAACGCGAGTTCTTCCCAAGCGAATAATAGTTGCTCGGTGAGTCATGGCGCCAGAGGATTACGCCTTCGAGTTATTTTCGCTCTCGATTCGCCTCTATTTCTGACCCGGTTCCCTCGTGTATGATCGCTCTAAAAGATCATGGGAAACGCATCCATCCATCCATCCATCTCCCATATCTTTCTCGCGATTTCACGATTCGATGGGAAACCAACTGTGGACGGATGTCGCGGAGGAGGAAAACGACGAAAGATGGCGGTTCACGCGGGGGGATCGACGAGTAATTCGATCGCCATCTTTAATATCTGTTTTCTCGACACGACATTTGACGAAAGGAAAGGGAGGAAAGCGCGTAAAAATGTATCATGTATCTCGTTTTCGTGATTTCGTCTCTTTGCTTGCTGGCGAGCTTTTAAATACTTGACCGGGATAAAGTACTTGACAGCGACCAAACGATACGGAAAGACCTCGATCCACGAAATTTTTTTCGAAACGCGACTTGATTTCAATTGGAACTCTTTCAATTGGTATAGCTTGGTGTGAAAAATATTTCACAAAAATACTTTTGGTGATCTTAATATTTTTATCGTAAATTAAATACTTTCCATCTAATGAATCTTCCGTTTAGAAAGAATACGTTTAACATGATGAAAGGAGTACTTACAATTTAAAATTATTATAATGATAATTTGAATCACGGAAAGATAAAAAAAAAAAAATTCGGGATGGAAGAACATCAATGGAGGGGAACGATTAAAAGAAAAAAAGAGGATCGTTTTCAACCGTTGAGGGGCTAGAAAAGGAGCGACAATGGTTGAAATCGCAGCCGAGGCAAACGTGGCAAGAGGTTTTTCTCGAAAAGCTAACAATTGATATCGTTAAAAGCGGGCCGAGATTGCATAAAATACATTGTTTGCGGCTGCATCGCGAGGCTCGAGGCGGTATGCGGAACCTGAAGAGAAGGAAAGTTCGCCCTCATCCGTCCGCGCATCCTTTGAAACCAGACGATAAAACGAGAACACCATCTCCCCTTTCTCTCTTCTTTATTCCATGGTTTCGTAGAGGGAAGAGAAGCCACAAAGGAAACTGGGACGTTAATCAATTATCAAGTCTCTCGAAACCTTTCAAAAGACTTTGCCTCCCGATCCTTGATCACTCCTGCAATTCATTCGTAACTTTCTTCAAAATATGTATTTTTCGTTAGCCTCTTTTTGGATTAAAAAAAAAAAAAAAAACGAATATCTTATTTTATATCGTAAAGAAAAATTAAAAATAACTAAAAGTGATAACGAAGCAAGATATAAAAAAAAGTGGAAAAAGATTTCAGTTTAGATGGAAGCTAAACCGAATGAAGAGATCTTTAATCGCGAATAATATTGAGGGCAAAGCTATGGATAACGAAATTAATAACAAAATGCTTACATCCATTCATCACCCATAAGAAGATAAAACTAACATAGAAATTAGAGAAATGAGAAGATTTTCGAGTTGCTCGCAACCAAAGCTACTTTAGAGGAATGTAAACCTGTTGCCCGCGATGCTAGAATCAAAGCTTTAAGCCTGGTATCGTCCAACAATAGAAATTAAAAATTATGGATATTAAACCTAACGGATCTGAAATTTTTCTAAACGTTTGCACGTTATCTGTCCAACAATGTCCAAGAGATTTCGATGCCCTCGCGAAACTGGATATTTCTCCTCTTCCTCCCCTTTCCCCGCGTGAGGTAGACGCAAACGACCGCAACTTAATCGTCAGCACGCAGCATTTTTTTTCATCCGGTCCAATTACGAGCCCTATTTGTTTCACGACGACGTAATTGCGCCACCTGTACCCAAAGGAAATTCCAACCCCTAATAATATATCTTCTCGCCCCCTTTCCTCACACGGAGAAAACTCTTAAAGACTCTACGTTTTTGTTGGAGCACGATGTTCGAAGCTGATGATCATTTCGTTCACGATTATTTCAACTATTTTCAATATAAAAAAAAGAATAAAACGAAACTCGCTCGCCGCTCTGAGATTCGTTTCTTGGAACGTGGAAGAAGATAACTTCGCGGAATCTTTCGTAACCAGCTTCTTGCCGATCCCGAAGGGAAAAACCAAATCTCGTCAAGGGGAGGGGAGGGAGTGAAAGTGCATCTGGCGGTAAATAGGAGAGATAAGAATCTCTTGAGATAAGAATCGGATCGGTAACGTTTTTCAGGGATCGAAGATATCGGTCCGTGCAATCCGCCCCCTCTAATTGTCAAAGAATCCTCACTCTTTACGCCGACTATTTTCTAATCGCTTCTCTTTAACACGTTTAACTCGTTTCAAAATTAAGAGACGAAATAAAAGAGATAAAAATCCTGATTAAGCCGACTTCTATATCAACAAAATGAAATAATTCATCGTTTCTTTCAAAAGGGATCTTTTTGAAATTAATCATTGTTTGAAAAGGGGAAGGGAAGGGGGCATAAAATTTTGACAAAGTTATAAATAATGAAAAAAATTTCCAAGCGACCATAATTGGAGAGATATTATGAGAAGCGTGCTAATGGAAGTTAGAGTTAAAGAGGACAAAGAAGAATGTTCGTTCTTTCGAATCGAGATAATAGACCTCCGTTTAACCATCAAGAATTGTCCCGATAATAATATCCTTTCGTTTCTTATAAAACGAGACAGAGAAAGAGAAAGAGAGAGAGAGAGAGAGAGAGAG
>NW_006263567.1:564979-570394 GCF_000469605.1 Apis dorsata
ATTTACCGGCGACTCAGGCGAATTACTTCCCTGTCTTCTCTCCTTACCCTTACTACCCTGGATCATCTCTCCGCCCATGTGGAAACCAAACCACGAAACCGTGTATCTGGGGATGAAACCCCAGTGGCCCCTCCCTCCTCCCTTCCCCGTTAAAAATCTTTCTTGAATTTTCTTGAGAAAAACGAAACCCCCAATCCCCTCGCCCCTTCTAGGTTCCTTTTATTCTATATTTCGCACGAATTATATTTATCGTTTTCAAGAAAAAACTTAGCAGTAATTTCCAAATTATAGGCGAATATTTGGAGAAATTTTCCAATTGGAAACGATACGATCGACGCTCTCGATTTTACGAAACAAATTGGCAGTCGTGTCTTTCACCTAGTCTCCCGCCCGAGTTCTATAGTTGGGACCAAGTTTGGCCCTGTCTGGAGGAATGAATAATTCATTTCATTCGGCGAGATTACGCGCTCTGGGATACCAGAGGCAAAGAGGATGACCGTGCAATCGTCGAGCTTCACGGAATACGCCTCTAATTGCTTCCTCCCCGCGTGGCGGATTTTCATCGGTGTGCAAACAACGGTGTGCAAGACGTGCAAGTTGGAGACGCGACAAGTTTAGAAATGTGACGAATATTTTCTTATCGTTCTTATCGAAATTGTACAAAAGATATCCAATTTTTCTGTAACGACTGTAATATTTGTACTATCCTTTCTCCAAAAAATTCCAGATTATCCCTCGAAATTTCTAATTGCGAAAATCTTCAAATTTCTCCGTGCCTAAACTTTTTTGTCCACGATTCATATTCCGCGCGTGCGTTCCAGGATCGAATGTTTGAATTCGCGTTGCGCAGGAAAATCGTATAATAAAGGAGGCGAATGTTTAGAACGTTCCCCGTATTATAGATGAAAAAGAAGGGGAGGAGAAGGAGAGGTCGAGCGAGTTGGTTCGAGAGACTCTTTAAAAGAGAGAGAGAAAGAGAGAGAGCGGGGAAATCAATAGCGGCACGTGGCGAATCGTACGCGAATTCTGAACAATGGTTATTGATTGAGCGAAAGAAATTGGCGAGTGTTCCGTTAGAAAACGGAATACTCGTTATTTTTCACTTTCTCATCGATTCATGGACTCGAACAACACGCCTTAATCCTCTATCCTATCTTGTTATTTAGATATCGTACGATAATTCATGAATAATGAATTTTGTGGGCGTAGACGATTCAATGTGTCAATATACGTGATCGATATCAAATAAGATTCAATCTTCTTACGATTTTCGTATATAAATAAATACGTTATGAAAAAAATATAGATTCGATCAATTATTAGGTATCCAATAGGAATTGAACGAGAGAATTTTGAAACAGATTTCGAGAAATTCAATTCTTTTCTTGAAATAATAATATATCGATCCGCTGAGCTTCAAGCTCGACGAAAAGAAAAGACTTTCGAGGGACTCCATTGTTTCCTCGTCCTTTTCGAGAGGGAAAAAAAAAAAATTCGACTATCTCAAGAGACGGATTATTCCTCCCTGTGGCGGGAAGGCCACGCGTTTCGTACGTGTCTATCAATCTCCTTGGATGTTCAACGTCGACGACGATAATGGTTACACCAATGCTACGCGTTCCTGACAATTATTATAAAAAATGGCGTCGAACTCCAGGTGTCCTCTCGACGAGGAAGCTCGCTTCTTCCTTGTCGATCCATCGTATCCAAACATCAAATTTATCGGATAAATGGAAGTGACTAAAACAAATTTCCTGTTCCGTGTCGTTATTTCTTTAAAAAAAGAAAAAAGCTTCGCTCGCATAAAAATTTCCATTAAACGGGAGAAAAAGAAACGAAAGGAGAAACAAAAAACGTTATGATCGGATGGATACCCCTTATCTCGAACTCCTTATCGGCACCGCGTACAAATACGCACAATTAATGATAAATTTCTTTCTCTCTTTCCGTTCCGTAAAAAGGTGGCGTGTAGAGAAGTTCTCGGACGGGATGGTGAAAATCGATCAATGAAAAATATCACTTTCTCGATCCATTTCCCCGACAACGTTGTGGATTCGCAACGTTAAAAGCTACTTTGCAGCTCGATCGCGCTTCCACACCACTGGTATTATTCCACTAATTTATTCCCTTTCCTTTGAGAGCGTGCACAACCGTTCGATTTCCTCCCCCGATTTTCCTCGTCAAAACCGATGCGCCACCAATTCGAAATAAATAAACGTAGAAATAAAGCGCGGCCTTTGCCCGGATACGTTAAAGGGATACATAAAAAAAAAAAAAAAAGAAAAAAGAAAAAAGAAAAAAAAACGCATCACGCGCGCGCACACTCTTTCGAACGCGTTTGTCCCTCGGCTGTTTTCACTGTTTTCACTCCGCTCTTTCCGCTTTGTCCGCCTCCCTCCTCCTCCCCCCTCTCTCTCCGCTTCATCCGCTTTATGCTCTCGATCGTTGTAATTATCTCGACAACTGCGCCCACCACCTCTCCCCCCTNGGAAAATTCAAATTGAGGCAAACGACCAAAGCCTATGTGACGCTTGTAACCTTATTAATACGCCCGACGAGCCGATTTTCATTAAGCTAATCCGAAAATATATATGAGCGGGGCCGGGGGATGGGGGAACGAGTAAAGCGAGAAATTGTATTGATGGGAGGGAGGGGGGAGGGAGTAGAGATCGGGCGCCGATTGGACCGCGCGAAACCCGTATAAAACTGGTGAAAATCAAATTCGCGTAGCTGGGCTGTCGTCGTCTCCTCGATAAACTGTTCCATAAACAAGCGAGTCGACGCGACAGTTGTTTTTCGGGGCCGAGGTACGCGCAAGCCGCTCCATAGATTTCGTGCGGAGGCTGGAGAGGGAAGGAACGGGGTGGAATTGCTCTGTTACCGGGTCGCCAGTGTTAAAAAAAAATAAAAAAAAGGAGAAAAAAAAATAGAAGGAAAAAACACATCGACTATATCGGCGAATATTTACAAAATGCTGCCACTCTCGTCCCCCTCGATGAAAATTCCGCGTTGCGATAATAGGTGTAGTACGTATAGGGTGGCAGTTTTTTCATTAGGGTGTCTGTATCTCTTATGGAAGGGAAAGTAAACGGTAAAAGATGATGTCATGGTATTGATTTTTTCCTTAAATGAACTCTTTAATTTGAGTTCAACTCGACGCATCGAAGTTTGTACAATTTATAAGAGACGTTGTTCCTTCCTTTCGTTGCATTAAATTTCACGAACTTCGAGATAAAATATGGCACAGTATTTTTCTCCAAGTAAACGCGTTAAATAATTTTCGCTCTTTTCACGTCGGATTATATTCCTCTCTGAAACCATCCGCTTCTTATTTTTCCCATTAAATAATTTCCCAATAATTTCGAGTGATTCGTTTCGTTTGTAACACCCTGTATAACGCGTATATACATATATATATTTTTTTTACTCCATTTTACCGAAACGATATCAACAGCGCTAGCTCGTATTTATTCGAAACGTCGAGCAATTTCGTTTCCTCCGTGATGATCAACCCCCCTCGGAAGCATGGCTGGATGAAAAATTGTTTCGTGCCCGTTCGATTTATCAGGGAAGAGGATCTACCGTAAATCGCGTGCTCCAATTTCTCTGGCCGCACGAATTCTCGAGAATCGCGATGGAAACAACGATTCTCGCGCTCCTTCTTCTCCGTCTCCCTCTTCCAGCAACGAGGATAAAATATTCCACCCCCTCCCTCCTTCCCAAAACGGTACCATGTTCTTGTTTACATAAATGACCAAAGTTCGCGAGTTTAACTCTAATAATAAGAATTTTCTGGTGAAACACGATTTACAGGGAGCAAGGGATGAAAGATCGTGTTCGAACACGAACGAACGAAGGAAGGAAGGAAGGAAGAAAGGACGGTGGAATGGTGGAAAGGGAGAGGAGGAGAGGAACGGTTTTCACCGTAGGCCGATTATTATTTTCTCGGCGTGAACCGACCTGACCATGGATTTAGAATTCCACGCGCGAATTTCGAGGATATTTGACGAAAATTTCGAGGAAGGATGGGAATGTAGAAGGGAGAGGGGGGCGGAGAACGAATCTTCACGGATGCGTGAGGCGTTCTCGCTTAAGGAAAGCGAAAAAACCGAGGGGTGGTTTCCACGAGGGGTGAAGACAGTCTAAGATTCCAAGAAGTTGAAAAATATCGGCGCAAAAGAAAAGAAACGAGGGGAATCCTTTGCAACTTTTTTAACAACTTTTTAACAATTTTTTACTCTATCTCGAAGAATAAAAGATATAAAAATCATCGAACACCATCTAATAATCGAATCTTATTGTTTGAGTTGGTTGAGAAATTGCTCCACCGAATTTCAATATTCTTCGCGGTTCATTAGAATCGAAATATCCACTCGACGAAATATATATCATTCTGATTAATCCTGGAAACGAGCGAACAAACATAATCGGATCGGTTCGAGCCTTCCGGGCAAACGAGGCCTCGTTATTTACTTTCAACTTATTTCGAGACTTTTTTTCTTCTTTTCTTTCTTCTTCTTCTCCTTCTTCTTTCTTTTTTCTCTGTCTTCATCGAGGCCAAGTTATCGTAAATAAAAGAAAGGCCAAGGGGTCGACCGGCTTCTTTATTGTACGTTCTTCAATTAAAGAAGCCCGAGAAGCCGGCCCTCCAACGTGCAGGGTAAATTTATTTGTCAGTTAAAGGCACCAGAACCGGCCAATTACGGAGGGAACACGTCGATTGGCTTACCAACACCGAATCCCTATCCCCCCTCCCCCCTCCTTTCTTGAAATTATTACGAAATCACGAGCGGTGTCGAGCCTCTCCTTTTCTCGAATATCTCGATTGTCGCGAACACAAAAACCGTTCTGTCCGCGGATTTTAATTCATCTTTTCAATCGGGTTTAACTATAACGTGTAGAAACACGAGCGCTCGTAATGAATATCGATTTTCGAAATGAACGTACGAGGTCGTGATAAGCGAGGTTCATGATGAGAGGAAGGAGCGAAGGAAGAAGTTAAATCTGGAATGCTTAACAATTTGGAAGCTTTGAGGTACGCGGGAAGGTTCTTTTATGATCGTAAAAAAGAAAGAAAGGGGAAAAAAAGGAAAAGAAAGAAAAAAGAAATAAAATAATTATGGCGTTGTAAAATGAACCGGGAAAGATTTACGACTCGACAAATTTGGATGAAGTATAAAATAAATACGGAACTTGGTATTAATTTAGAAAAGAAAAAAGAGAAAGAAGAACGAAAATTAAATATAATAACAGAATCGTTTAAAAAAATAAAAGAAGAAACAATTCGAAATTGGCTTAAAATGGATTTAAGTCCATCACCATCATATCAAAAATTGAACGAATTAATTCGTTGCCCGATGCAACATTTAAATCTAAAAAAATTTAAATAAAATATCAAAAAAAAAAAAAAAAAAA
>NW_006263567.1:570699-575221 GCF_000469605.1 Apis dorsata
TTTAACGTCACAGGTGTACGATGAAAATCGTGCTAATCTACAAACAAAATCTGGACAAATGGCACAAATTGATCCACAAATCAACGAAAAGAGAAAAAAAGAAAAAAAATAAACAAATCTATCGAACAAATTCGAAAAATTATAGGAGAAGGGACGAGTCCGACTTTTGTCGACTCGAGTTATTTTCACCGACATTTACGAGATTTTCCACGAGCTTTTCCAAGCTCTTCGACCGGACGATAAATTTCGCCACGGTCCCATGATTAATTGAATCTCGAAAGTAACGTCTGATACCGCGGGAGGGGATGGCCACTTAACGATCCCCGCCCCCTCTCCCGCGTTCCGGCCTCGAGGGTTGAATATTCCGAGCTTTCATTAATTGACCAAGATATCCGCGTGCAGATTAAATTGGCCCGTGGCAGCCGAGAAAGTGAATTGCAAATCTCATAAACCCAGGCGTGGAGGGGTGTCCCGGGGATGGAAATTATCTTCCTTCGGGCTCGGGCCGTCTCGTTACATTCCACCCCTTATCCGCGATGTTATGCCTCCTCGCGCAGGAAACGCATCTATAACAGGTTGTTTCGAATCTTATAATTTCCACGAGTTGACGATTTTCCAAGATTTTCCATCCGTTGAATTTTTACGAGCGAAGAATAGAAAGAAAAAAAATATAAGATAGAGTATTTTTTTAGTATCATCGAGCGTCAATTTTCAAGCGTTCCCTCTATTGATTTATACACACGGAGCACTCTTCGACCAAAATTAGATATTGACCCAACAGATTGGCCAATCTCGAATTAAATCGTCAAAGCGATCGAGCAGAGTTTAAATCTATTCTCGAGGGTTTAAAAATACATAAGAATTTAATCGCTTCAAAGTAAATTCCATCAACCCTCATTATATATATTAATATACCTTTTAATTAACACGAAACTGCAATTTGGAATGGAGGAAGAAAATAAGGAGAAGGGAGATAGATGGAACGAAGAAGAAGAAACGAAAAAAGCGATGGAAGATTTCCACGAGGAAAAATAGGCGTGAAGCATAGGCGTCTCGATTAGTCATTCGGATCGATCGTAAATTAATTATCAGAGGATCGTAAATTAATTACACGCGAGACGGCGAGGAACGGTACATGTTCCAAGACGTTTCCAAAGTCGTTAATAACTCGACTGTCCACCAGAATCTTCGCCCTACCTCCATATATAACGATAGCAAGAAAACTTGCAACACGATCATACTTATCCACGAGACTTAATTTTCTAGATATAATGAATCGACCGAAGAGGAGAACCTCGACTTTAATTCAATTACGGTTGTACATTTGTCAGAGAAAGAAAAACAGAGAGAGAGAAATAATTCATCAGCCGAGGCGGTTTCATCCCTCTAGTGGAATGCGGCGAGTTACTCGAGAGGGGGAGAAAAAAGGGAAGCGAATCGAGAAGAATACGGCTCGACTTCCGGCGATGCTCCCTAAGAATGCCGAGAATTTTTAACCGGACGAGATAAGTTATTACGTTAGCTTCTTTTCTTGTTATTATATCAACCTCTGGCCAGCCTCGTGCCAACCAGTTTAAGTATGAAAACTCGGCATCCGCCGAGTTTCTTTCTTTATCCCCTGCGCGGGATTCTTTTTGCTTTCGAAACGTAGACACGTGACCAATTTGAGGCTCGGCCGCGAGCACCGACTTTTTTCTCGGGGGGAAAAACTTGAAAACTCACCGCGCCGCTCGAGCTCCGGCCGATCCTCGGAATTTCGATTCGAAAATTGGTTAATGAATTATTTAGATTCGCGTGCCGGAGAATGCTTTCAACTTTCAAAGTTGAAGCGCAAAGAATTAATTAAAAGCGTCACTTATGGGAAGTGTGACAAGAAGTGTGCATTCCTAACCGCTAGAACATTATTCCATTTCCTCTATTTTTCTTTAACACTTCTTTCTACGACTTATTCCGCAAATACCTCGATGGTTAATAAAATCGAAAAATCGAATTTCAAAAATAAAAGATAAATGCACACGATATTTTTGCTAATAAGTCCATCACCCTCGTCTAAATCTAACCCCCGGAAGAACTATGAATTTATCAGAATACGAATTTATCATAGGGACGGAATATATTAATACATTGACAAATATCGCACCTCGATGATTAATAAAATCGAAAAATCGAATTTCTAAAATAAAAGATAAGTGCACACGATATTTTTGCTAATAAGTCCATCACCCTCGTCTAAATCTAACCCCCGGAAGAACTATGAATTTATCAGAATACGAATTTATCATACGGACGGAATATATTAATACATTGAGAAATATAGCACCTCGATGATTAATAAAATCGAAAAATCGAATTTCAAAAATAAAAGATAAATGCACACGATATTTTTGCTAATAAGTCCATCACCCTCGTCTAAATCTAACCCCCGGAAGAACTATGAATTTATCAGAATACGAATTTATCATAGGGACGGAATATATTAATACATTGACGAAAATCGTGGCATTATCGATATATTCCGAGTATACATATATTGAGAAGGGTGGTTCGAAGAGGGTGGTGCGATCGTAACACGAGCGAGCGGAGGTTAATTCGAGAATTCGAAACCGATAGAGGATCAGGGGTGGCGGGAATGAATGCAGCGGAGGTGTGAGAGGAGCAATTCCGCATCGCCAAGCAAATTGCGCGCTTGTTGACGTCACGTCCGTTTCCGTCGCCTGGCCGATTGTTACCGGTATCCCAATGATAGCCGTCAGGAAACGGCGTACCGCTTCCTCTTCGCCTATTTTTTTTTTTTTTTCCACCCTCTCGCCCGCTCATTTCGCGGTCTAACTGCTCTTCTTCGTCAAAGTTCCGTTTTTATTCCGGTTTTGTCGTTCCCGTTGTTTAAACGACGCGTTTGCGCGAGAGAAGATCTCCTTAATTTATTTCACGCTTTTTGTTTGCATATGAAAACAACCAATGGTGGTTTTTATTTTTTTTTTTTCTATTCTTCATAAAAAAAAAAGATTTAATAACTTTTAATAACTTTTCCCGCGATAAAATGAAAGTCGTGGCTTGATATTTTTATATCGAGGGGAGCGGTTTTCATTAAAAACTCGAAACACTTTCTTGGAACTCGTTGATTTATACAGGATTTGTGTAACGATGAAATATTTAAACGATAATTCGTAAAAAAAAAAAAAAAAAGAATAACGCGAGCTCATTCGCTCAAAAAAAATTGAAAACGAAATCTCGCGAAAACGCGCGTGAATTTAATTTCGTTTAACCCAATTATTTCTTATCCGTGCGTAATGCGAATTAATCCATTGATCTAATTACGTGTATCAAATTAATGTAAATTAATCGCGACATCGAAAGCAATAGCTATAAAAACCAGAAATTCTTTTCTGGAGCGTCGAAAAACGATTTCATTAAAGAGAGAAAAAAAGAGAGAGAGATTCTCATTCTCGGGAATAAATCCCTCGAGAAAACTAATAAAAAATCGAATTACGCGTAGAGAAAAGACGACGTAAAGCACGTATCGCGATCCATCCGTTCAACGATCGTTCGATGGAAACGGAGTAACGATGCGCAAGAATCCGATGGAGGGATGATAATCGGCAGGATCCATCCTCAATATTCGAAATCCAAGGGGGAAATTGTGAACGGCGTTTGAGCGTGATTTTCGGAAAATCCAGATAGGCCGCCGCCGCCGCCGCGAATAAACTCGATTCGAAACGGCGCGGATTTGCCCACCGACCTCTTGACAAATCGCGATCCTGAGTAATCCCCGCGTGTAAGCCACGATTAAATTTTGTTTGCGTCGTGACCAGGCCGCGTTCCCATTCGTTCCACTGAATTCTCGACCGAATTCGGCTTGTCTCCTCGAATCATCGAAATGATCGACTTGAAATTCATGTCTCTATTCAAGTACATGAAATATCGTGCTAATATCGAATACGTGTGCTTTCTCAAATTATTTTTTCTATCATAACGATATTTTTATTTCGTAAAAATAATTTTTAAAATTCCTGTTCGAGATTAACATATACAAGCACGGTTCTACTCCTATCGATGGAAATCCTCAAATTTCACGAAATTTTATCCTATTTTAAAAACTTTCTATCGATTTCTTTCATTTCTTTCAATTTCAAAATCAATGAATTCAGATCCGAAGCGACCAAAAAAAAAAAGAAGATTTTCTGTCGAAACTCGCAAATTTTTTGCCTCGATCTTTTCTCGAGCTAATATTTCCGCTAATGTTTCTCGCGAGCCGAGGCGAACCGAAAGCACATCCATTTCCAAAATTGAACCCTTCGATGGGGCTTCCCCCATTATTATGCCGTTCGATTTCGACCCGCTTTCAGATCTCGCTCCTCCTCCTCCTCCCTGCATCCCTTGCGCTCCACTCGCGGCTCCAAAGGCCTTCTCCTCCAACGTCTTTCGAACCAACGTTTCATTTCTTCCACCGACTTTCCCTCGCCCCTCCCCGCTGTTCTTTCGCCCGCCGCGGTCTACGCACCCTACGAGACCCACCCACCCC
>NW_006263567.1:575315-581815 GCF_000469605.1 Apis dorsata
ATCGGGGAATTTCAATTTATCTCTTGGTTTTTAAGTCACGCCTCGTATCCAACGAGATATTCGCCATTTCGAGACGAATGGATTCGAAATTTACGAATCGAAATTATTTATTTCGCGCGATCGATCGAAAAAGAAAACTTTATCCTTTCGAATTTTTTTTTCTTTCTCATATTATAAAAATTTTTCGATCGATATCGAAAAATCCAAATTGATCTCGCGACGCTTGGATCTTAGTTTCTAAAGTTTCTTTTCTATCGATTATTATATCAAAATCTACTCGCTTCGAATTCCGAGACATTCCTCCTCCAAATTTATTTATTCCACCAAAAGCTTCTCTATTATTAACATCATAAAACCTACCCCTAAACAATTCGAACGAAACCCTTACCCAAAACGATTATCCACAAAATTCGGTCTCGTGCGCCACTCTAGGAACGAATCCTCGCGATGCGTCGTCGCTATCACCTTAAACCTTGAACCGTCTAATTTTAATACGTCCAGCGCAGCAGATTCCAAGAAACGGCGCGATATTCCATAAGCTCGGATAAGAGAGGCGTCTTACATAAACATGAGTCGGGAACCGTTTCGCCGGCATTAGCCGGGCTCCTGGAAACGTCGTCATCGTCCTTCGGCCGTCCTCCTCCCCCTCTTCCCCGACGAAACACAGCTGCGAGGAATCTCGAGGATCTTTGGAAAATTGCGCTTGCCCGTCAGATTATACGGAGGAGGGGCAGTCCGAGATAAGGAAGTGAAATTAAACGGCAGAGACACGATGTCTCCCTCCCGCGGGGTCTCTCGAGATGCACCGCGGGATTCCTCTCTCGTTTCTCGTTTCGAGGTGTACGATTCGACGCTGCAACTGGTAATAAGCCGCCACCATTCTCCTTTTTTCTCCGTCTTTCTTTTATTTCAACCTCGAGATCGTTATCCTGTCTTGTGACTAATAAGAATATCATTTTCCTCCAGAAAATACGCGATTCAATTATTCTCTTTTTCACAAATGCGTTGAATTATTATACAATTTTCTTGAACTTTCTTGAACTTTATTCACAACTTTACGATAGATTTACTTGTGTTTATAATCTTCCCTATACGATTTCACATCCTTATGCACTCGATAAGATGGAATTCTCGTTCACATTTTTGCGTTTTAGAATTTTTCGGTTTCATATCGAATATTATATCGCGCAGTTTTATGTTGTTGTTAATGGAACGATAGCTCGACGTCGACTGAATCGCTCGCTTAATACCAGTGTTTATATTTCTGGCTTAAATGTAAAAACTATCGATAACGTACGAGCGTTTGTATACTTTTGTAATCTATTAACGTAATAACGCGTATAATAATAAATGTATTAAACGTATTATAATATATCGTATAAATTGGTGAATCATTTTTAAATTTTTACCGATACAATCTTGAGATTTTTTCCTTCGTTTTTTAACGTATATATTTCGTTCGTAAAAAATTGCAAATGTACGTTCGAATATTTTCTTACTATATATGTAAAGTGTTATATTTATATAAAATAATAAATAATTATAAAATGTAATAATAAAATATAATGCTTAATAACAAAATGTAAATTATTATACGTTTTTTTTTTCTTTTTAAATACGCGTATCGAGTACGCGATGCTTACTAAATCCTTCGAAGTTACGTTCCGTTTAATTGATATTTGTATTTCGAGAGTTGCTGTTCGAATTTGGTCAGGTAACGAGTTGCCAGCGTAGCGTCTCCGAAAAGGAGACATAGATCTTGTACTATGCAAATTGAGACAAGGTGAAACTTCGCTAAACGTTCCCCGGTAGCCACCTCGAAATACTAAATTCTCTCTCTCTCTCTCAAAAAAGCAATCAATTTTCACCGCGTTAAAAATCGACGACTCAAAAAGAAAAAAAAAAAATTTTCGAGATACGAACGCGAGCCTCGACGAATATCGAAAACGAAAAGCTTTTACTTTTCCAACGAAAGAAAAACGAAAGGGAAAAATTAATTCGATCCAGAAGAATTCGTTCCAAGAGGAGGAACAATTTCCAAGGGATGATCGATCCTCCGGAAGGAAAATTAAATTCCTGGTTTTACCGGCGCCGAATCGGGGGATGCCGAATTTTTTCCAAGTTTCGCGAACGATCGAAAGAGGGGGAGGGGGAGGAAGCGAGAAAACGAAGAAACGAAGCGCGACCATTCGCGTCAAAGAGGAAACAAAAGAATTCGAGACGCGGAAAAATTCGCCTTCTCCCCCCTCCTCCTCCCCCGCACGCGAGAAGAAGGCAAGAAGAATCCCCCGTCGAAGGTCGGGGTGGGCAAGGGTGTGAAAAGTAAAAGGGAGAAAGGTGCAGTCGTGGCCAATCAACGTCCCCCGGCTTCCCTCCTCCCTTCCCTCGCTCCCTGGATACATCCGGACACGAACCACGGTGGAAGTAACGTAATAAGGAATAATTTTATTTCCTCCCTCTGTATATCGTCACGTCCGAGCATCCGAGCGCATCCACGGACCTGTCTAATTTTATTTTCGCGCAACAGGATTTTCGTTGTTGCGCCGACACGCGCGACACGCGAGGAGAAAGTAATTTCCCGAAAATTGGGGAAAATTGGGGGGGAGAGGACGAAGGTACAAATGCAGGCTCCGTTATTGGGAATTATCGACAGGCCGCGTGACAAGAGCACGAAACTCGAGGAAGAAGATATATATATAAATGAAATATGGCGTTACTTCGTTTCTCGATATCTCGTATTCTTGGAAATTGGTGGGTGATATCGGATAATATCAAAACGCGGCAGAATTTTCTTTTATTATCGAATCGTGCAACCAAGATTTCTTTCCTTTTCTTTTTCTAAATTTTTGCAATAAAGTTCACTCTTCCCGAAATTGGCTCGATAATGAATATTATCGACGATGAGAAGGAAAAAAAAATGGAGAAAAGATAGAAAGATACGATGCGTTCGTCAGAGGGGATCGGATATTTCGAAAATACTACTCTACCTACACTTGTTACTAGAGTGGCGTGCAGCAACTTCACGATTATAGATAACTCCGTAGTTGGGAGTTAGAGGGTCCGAGGGGTTCGTAAACGACTCGTCTAACAAGTTTCCAACTAAATTCCGAACGATACAACAATCATCAACGCATCCGCGGGAGGAGGGGGGCGAGAGAGTGGTGGTAGTCGTGGAGTAAGGTAAGGAAATAACGCAAGAACAAGCTCGCCATTTCCGCTCGGCGGACCCATTAACGTTCCAAGGTCTGGCGGAGGAACAAGAAGAAGAAGAAGAGGAGGAGGAGGAGGAGGAGGAGGAGAGGAAGAGGGGGCGAGCGAGCAGAGGAAGCTTGGTAAAAGCGACGAAATGCGAAATTAACTGGGAACTCTTGGTCGGTCGGTAAGTGGAGGGCAGGCGGGGGTTGGTCGAGGAGGGGGGCGAAGCCACTTTGAAAGTCAAATAAAGTTTTAAATTCTTAAACACTTTATTGCGCTGGCCATTTAAATTTGAATATCATTCGATTACGGTGCCACCTCGCTTCTGCCCCTGCGTAACACCGCATTCAAATTTATTCCCTTTCTTCTCGGACTCTTCCGATCCTTCTTCTTCCGCCGCTTATTTTTTGTTCCCAGACCGGGACCACTTTGTGAAATGGAACCGGATCCGGAGAGAGAGAGAGAGAGAGGGATCGACTTTGTACGACATATAACGTATAAATAATTTTCAGCAAGTGATAATTGTTTGGAAAATACAATTTCGCGTGTTTCTCGCGAGAGAAGAGCGGATAAAACGCGTACAAGGAAGATTTTCTTCTTGTATCGTGCTTTAAAAAAGTAGAAGAGCGCGATATCGAATGTTATATTCTCGTACGAGAGGAATAATGAAACAATCAAGTATATGCGAGTTTTCTTTTTCATCTGCTCAATAAGATAAGTCTTAAGTCTTTTAAAAATCCGAAATCATCGTTAAAGAACGTTTTCACTAAAATTTTCCCTACGCCAGAAAGAAGAGATTTTGTGGAAATATAATTTGCATTTGGAGGAAGCTCTGATTAAAACAAGTTTGACCTGGTATTTTCCTTCCGATTTGTTCGCAAACAGACGAGGGAGTTTGCATTTGATTCAACTTTCGAAACCAAAAACGTTCATTCATAATTCTTGAATTTCCATTGAGGAATTACTCGGTGGTGGGGAGAGTCGAGGTTGGTTCGTTTTTGTTAATTCCAAAGTCTCCGATCCGAGTCGATTTCGTTTTTAATTTCGCGCCTCTGCTAACGAGAAAGTTTCCGGAGAGGGAGGAGAGGGATGCTGCAAACGAACTCAAATGATAAGCTGAAACTCAGTTGGACGGGACTGTGTCAACTTTGGCGACATTGCGCTCCGTTCGATCGCAATCGGCCGTTATTAAATTTTCACACTTCTTCGATAAAAGTGTTTCTACGAAATAGAAACGCACGATTAAAAAAGAAGACTAAATTTAGATATTTAGATTTAAATAAGATTAAAAAAGAGAATGGAAAGATTAAATTTTCTCGCGATTAGGCGTTGATTGACAAGATTTTGATACATTTTTGAAAGATGAATTGATTATTTATTACAAGTAGTTTAAATTCACTTCGTTTAATTTTCTCATATTTTAGAGAATATTGAAAAACGGATTTATCACGTAATACATTTCTTCGATACATCGTATCTGTATACTTCTCTCCCCCTTCTACGGATATTCGTAACGTATTCAGAATTTTTCCAACGTTCGATATCGTATCCCAGAAATGTTATTTAGAATAGAGAGATGTCATTTAACTTTAACTTTTTCCCCCTCCGTGATATTTCGTTTTGAAAAAAAAAAAAAAAGATTACGAAAAAATCCATTTAATATACTTTTCGTTAACAGTCGCCTCGGTTCGAACACCGTGAGCCCCAAATAATTTCGCTCCAAAAAGAAAGAGAGAGAAATAAAAAAAAACACACCACGACTGACAAACAATTTGCCGCAACACATCGAGACACGTGGTGGAACACGTACGTTTCGAAAAAAGAAAAAAACTCCGGAGGACGATTTCGGCCGATTTTTCGTTTGACGGCGGGCGAACCGAGAGAAGGGCCAGCTGTTTTTCGCCACGGTGTCGTAATATATTCGCGTGGCGTGGCAAACGAGCGGCAAACGAGTGGCACGGTTTCGCTATTTTTAAAAATTCCGCATCACCGGCAAAAATATTATACCGCGGGAAACGTAACGTAAGTCGGTTCTTCGCGCGGATGGAAAAATAAAATATATATATATATATATGTATAAAAAAAGGGAGAGAGAAGAGCAGAACGAATCGTGTTGACTTGTTTCAACGATGGTATGGTAACAGGAGCGCGTTCTACGAGAAAAACGGATTAAAAATGGGAATCTCGGTCGGGTTGCCGGCAATCCATTTCGAGAGGCGGACGCCTTTGCTTCGATTTTGTTTTTTATTTTTTATTTTCTTTCTTTCTTTCTTTCTTTCATTGTATCAACGTTGATTCCGTTAAAAAACTTTCTCGACGCCATTTGAAATGCAGATACGAACGTGTAACGTGTGACGTTCTCGCGAATTTCATCCGTCACACGCTATTTAGATTTCCCGCGAATCAAGGATCGAGTGAAAAAGAAGCACGCGTTATAAATGATGTACAAGATTATTTGTTTAATTAGTTTTGGGATAAATTATTTTTCAACTTAATCTTGAATTCCTATCCTATATTCGTCTTAAAACAAATAAGATAAGTAAAAGATGAATATATTTAAAAAAGATTGAGGATACAATATCGAGGATTCAGAGAATTAAATTCGAAGCGATTCATCGTTCGTTGAAGAATACAAGAAATCCTCGACCTCGTGTTTTCAAAACGTTCTATCAGAAAAATAAAAAAAAAGAAAAAAAAAAACAAAAAATTGAAAACGATCCCTTTCGCGCGAACAAAAATTTCGCGAATGAAGAATTGCAAAGGAAAAAAAGGGGGGAAGAGGCACATTTCGCGTTCGAGAATTCGAAACGAGGAAAAAAAGAAAAAAATCCCCCTTTGGGAGTAGCCAATAGTTTGCATTCGAAAAGCGTCCAATTTTCTCCCTTCTTGGTGTTCGAGGGAGGAAGGAAGGAAGAAAAGGGGGGAAAGCCGCGCTTAGGACGATTCTTTCGTCGCAGTTTTGTCTAACAAGCTCCTAAGGGGGGTTGGAACTTGGCGAAGAAGGTGAGCTTCCCCCGTCTCGATCGTGAAACAAGATCGTGGCCAGAAGTAGGAAATCCTGGCGAGGAGAAGGGTCGTCGGAGCACAGGCGGAGGAGGAGGGAGGGAATGTAACGTGGGAAACGGTCGGTGGCCATTTTTTGGGGAAATCCAATTTCGTAGAGGCGGAGGAGGCGAGTCCGCCCCGCCATCCCGCTCTCGCGTTGGAGAGTGTGTGCATATTTTATATGCAGTCCGTGCAGAAAGGGGTGAAGGAGAGGAGAGGAGAGGAGAGGAGAGAAAAAAATTCAGAGCCGACTGCGAAAG
>NW_006263567.1:581961-588758 GCF_000469605.1 Apis dorsata
AGGGGGCGACACGGTTGGTCGGAAGAAAGAGGTTGGAGGGTGCGAGAGAAACGGAGGGAAATCGGAAAGCCAAGGTTCTGGAAACACGCGTAATTGAAAATTTCGTTATAGAGGGGAGGGGGGAGGGGGGCGACGGTATTTATACAACGTTCCTCGGATTATTTTCGAGGCGGAAATTCTCGAGGCGCGGGACACCTCTTACGTAACCACGAGAATTGCATTACTCAAAACGCATTTGCATCTCAACGGGAATTATCCTGTCTGGTTGGAACAACGGGACAGACCGATTTGATTTTCTTTTTCTCTCTCTCTCTCTCTCTCTCTTTCTCTCTCGTTCGAGCTAACGCTTGTTAGCCGCGGAGAGACGGGGGCGCAATTTCATCGATTTTAATCGCTAATCCAATCCCGTGCTATCCCCGTCGACGTCTTCGTTGGACTTGACTCGTTCGATATTTCGGATATAAGTAATTCTATTATTTAAGACTATTGGGATGTTTATGCAAAAATTCGAATACGGGGATATGGAAGATGGAAAACGTGTCGGTTTCATCATCAAAAAAATATCTTTCCCTAATTCTTTCACAATTAGAACAAAAATTAATCCAAACGTGTATTCGTTTCCTCCGTTATATACGTAGATACACATCGGAGAATCACTGATCTCAGAATTTTCTCTGCTACCGCTCGGAGAACGGGAAAGATTACTTGCGATTCTCGAGTAATAAGAGATAGCGAGAGAGGGGGAGGAGGGGATGTCGAATTGGAAACAAAGAGGAACGCAGAGAGCAAAAAGACACGCCAAGTTTGGAGCCGAGGACCGGTCCGCCCTTAACGCTTGATTAAGCCGAAAGTATCAAGGAGCGGAGGGTGCGCATGACGCAGGCGAGAAGGGGGATGAAATTGAAAAGAACGCACCCTCGCGTTGGCCGGAAGAGAAAAGCTGTGTGTCCTTGGGATCGAGGGGGACCACCTCCCATTTCGCCTCATGTTTGCTCGTCCCTTTGTTCCTTCTACGTGTTTTTCTCTCCGATACCGAGAGAAAAAGGGGTGAAGATCGGAGCAAGATGGAGCATTTTTGGACGCGAATCCCTCGCGAAGAGAGGGGGATTCGAGAATAAATAAAAAGAAGATACGAATTGAATGACAGATTGCAACGAGCCTCGTCGAGTGTTCTCGTCGCGATTTTTGGGATGAATTATTCAAAGGGTGAATTAACTAACTTGGAAGCGATTCGAGAGTTTGCTGGGACAAAGGAACGTAATATTTCGACGAATGAATTTTTCTTCGTGAACGAGGGGTACGGTTCGAAGAATCGTTGGAACGAAGCTTCCTGAATATTAAAGGATCAGAGAACGACTTTTTGATCCATCGAGATCAAAGAGACGATTAAAAATCGGATTGAGTTTCCCTTTCGATCCACTTTCTCTCGGAAATAACGTAGTTCGCCGGTGAAATTATAAGCTGAAACAGTGACCGAGAGAAGAAGAAAAGAGCAAACTGTTCCCTAACTATTCGAGAGCTTGTGCTATTGTCTTCTTCCAGATTCCTGTCCTCTTTTTTTCTCTCTCTCGCTCTCTCTCACCACGAGGAGAGGAAACGAAATCTCGCATTTTCCCCGGGCGAGAGAGGTCTAAACTCGGTCGTTCCAGTTGGAACTTCCATTATGTCTCGGATGGAATAAACGAGAGAAAAGAAAAAGACAGAGAGAGAGAGAGAGAGAAACTAGGGACAGGACGTATATATTCGTGCTCACGAACGAGAGAGCATCTTCGAGGACCGAGTACTCTTCGCGCCTGTTCGCGGTCGATGTTCTTGTCTAACCGTTCCGTTTCCTTGCCTCGAGTGCCATTCCCCGTGTTGTTGACTTAGTTAAGAAACGAATCTCGAGCCGGCGAGTTTCTTAAGGGGCAACACGGTTCCCGGGCTTAATTCAACGCGACACGATTCTCTTTCGCCTGTGTTCACACTGGCGGAACCTGAATAGTACTTTTCCTATCCCCTCCCCTCCCCAAAGATGAAAACGCTACTTTCGAAAGAGCTTTGGTGTGTACGGGGTGGAATCAAGAATCTCGTTCGTCGCGGTAAAATAAATAATCAGAGAGTTGATTTGTACCATTCTACGAGACTTCAAAGATTCGTTCGAATTTAAAATTAGAGCGAAGCATTATTCGAGATCGATCTGACGAACGGAGGATTCGCGCGCAAGAAAGAATTTCTTGCTTCCCCCTCTCTTTCTCTAATATTATCCCTATTATTATCTCGTCGAATCGTATTATCTCGAGAATCATATTTCCAGGGAAAAGAATTGAGATTAAAAAAAGAAGAGGCTAACCGGTTAAAAAAATACCTGCCTAACCACCGAGGCGTTCGAGACGACCTGAGAGAGATCGATCGAAACGGAAGAGGCGGCCATGAAACGGCGCGGAGGAGCGGCGTGGAAACGCATGGATGGCTCGGGGTGCGAACAACAGTCGGAAACCGGATGGAAAAGCAGGAATGAGCGTAACACGCCGCTACCTTTTATTACCAATATCCCACGGATCGATAAGCATAAAATTCATAACGCTATTTGCCGCCAACGTAGCAAACGGATCCGTACGATATCTCCTTCGCTCGGCCGCTGCCGATAGGTCGTTCCGTTCGCTCTCCCCTTCCCCTCCGCCGCTTTATTTCCTCCTCGATCCGCTTTATTTTCCTTTCCCCCCCCGAGATATTGCGAATTACGATCCGCACACGAGACCGCTGCGCGTATACGTCATTTCATTCGGCCACGAATTATTTCCAAGAGGGGAGAGAGGAGGGATATTAGTGGATTTATACGTGGTCTTATGACTGATCTCGCGACAGATGTTTTCTTCTTGGGATTCAAGCGGTGACCATTTGTATTTAACACGTTTCTCTTTCTTTTTCTTAATTTCTTTTTTTTCTAATTTTAATTGGAATAATTATTAATTGTGTAATACATTTTTTTTTAAATCGTTGATTTAAATGAACCGTGCAGCGGGTTTGAGAAGCTCGGAATGATTATTTTCGGAATCGGCTCGCTAGTTTACGGATACTCCGACCAGTTTGAACTCTGAGTATTTTAGGCGCTGACCACTTCGAGCTCGTTATTTTCGAGAATTGTGATCGTTTCGTTAATTTGAGGAAAAGCTCGGAAGCTTTATTAATTTAAGAGGGCGTTAGTTCGAGGGGAGAGAGAAATTTGGGGAGGGCTATTTATTCGATGATATCGATTCGGATCGAGAAAATTGCAACGCTATGAAATATTTGTTAAATTTGATGACGAGTTTCCTTCGAAAGGAACGGAATTGGAAAATTAGATATCGGGGGAAACAATTCCTATTCCGGTAACGAAATTGGATTAATATAGCTTTTCATCGAGTCGTTGTTTCGGCAATCCTTTTATTCGATAATGAATTTCAATCGTGTCAGGATCAGAATATCCACTCAAAGGATCGATATACCTTGTTGGAGAACGTCATCGACAGGAGGGACCTTGAAGGCTTTCCAACGTCTATTGACGCAACACGAGATCGATTACTCCACCACTTCCCGGAAACCTATCTCCTCGCTCACGTTATATTTTGATTTACCAGCTTCGAAAAGCGTGTCTGGGAGGAGAAAACCTCGACTTACGCAACCCCTTACGAAACCCTTTTCGTGTCGCCTCGTCGTTGCCGCCTTTAAGGGACACGGCCACGAGCCTCCGATCGACCAGAAACGAAGCTGTTTCGTCAACGAGGCTTCCGGGTCTTTGGAAAAGCTCAACAGCAATCCCTCCCTCTACCCTTTGACCAGCCAACAGACGGAATATAATCTTTTCGAAATTCGTTTAATTGAAAAGTACAAATCATCCGTTGATGTGGATTAGTGAATTACAAATAATGGTTGCTTAAAAAGATATAGAGTTTAATCGAGAATGAATCCAATTTACGGTACAACTTTTCCAAATTGTCGCAAATATTTCGGTTTATTAATGCCAGCTTGCCAACCTAATTCAATTTCATACGAATCAGAAATCATCGGTACAAAATAGAGGGAGGAAGAGCGAGGGTAATCTTGACATTAATAATTCGATAGACGCGTAGGAGAAAACCAAAAGGTGGAGGAAGAGCGAGAATGATGAGGAGACAGAGAGGGAAAAAAAAGGAAGACGAGAGGTAATCGAACGCGATAAAAAATAAACGAGCTCGCACTTCGATCGCAGCCGTCGCGTTGAATTATGAAATCTGAGGGAAGAAACGATGGGAGTTGTATCGATAGGAAGGGAATAGAGTTGGTGAATTTTTAGGATGCATGAAAACACCATGAACCTGTTACTGACGTTGCCAGAAAATATTCAGAGTCCCGTGGAAACTTCGAGAGGGGAGGGGAAAGTTCACGAAGGTGGGAAGGAGATAGAGGGAGAGAAATAAAAAAAAAAAAAGAAAAAAGGAAAAGGAAAAAAAAGAAATTGGTCGTTGGAAAAACGCGGAGATGGAATTTCGCGGAGAAGGTGACAGGAACGAATCCGTAGTCGATTTTTTCGCTATAGATCCGACCAGAAGTCGAGCAGAATACAAATCCAGATGAAACGGCTCCTCGAACGGGTTTCCATCGAGACGGATTCTAATCCTACGAATGGTTCGTTTCTCATCGGCCACCGCCGATAATCCCATCCGCTAGAATTCAAATCTTTGGCCACTTTCCAAGATTATCGGTGAACTTTTATTTTATTTTATTATTATGACAACTAGCTATTTCGAGACTACACCAGTTTGAATACCTATCGACGAGTACTTTGGACAAAACTTTTCGATTATTTTGAACGATGAATATTGTTAGTATGGGCTACTTTAAAGTTTGAGAGATGATTATTTTGAATATTTCGAAGACTCTGATAGTTTGGAAGCTGAGCTCGGATCCGAAGAGATTATTAAATTAAAAAACGCGATTCAACATCTTAAAGACCGACGATTGGCAAAGATGGAGCGGATCGGATGAAGTCACCTTAAAACGGGAAGAAGATTTAGCTAACGAATCGGAGTGGCACGTGGCCCGAGCATCGACGTCACCCGAAGCTAAAATTATTCCTTCCGAGTGCTCGTGCTTATGGTCTATTCGTTAAAGGGTCTCTTCAACGAGATCTCTCGACGTCTCCTCCTTTCTCCGTCTCTTCCGCGTCTTCGTCGCCGCCGAGGAAGAGAAGGACGGAAAGAGAGACGCAAAGAAGCAGAGGAGGGACGAGTCGCACTTAAGTGGAGTCTAGAAGAGACGTAGATACCTAACCTGAGCTTATTATACATAAACGAGGTCCTCTTAACCGTGTACTCGACCCACTGAGCACAACGACGACGACGATGACGAGTACGGCGACGATGAACACGATAAGATCTACGGGGATCTCTACAGGAAAACTGTTCGCCGGCACGGAAACAAAATTCGAGACCGCTCGTAAATCCTCCTCCTTCGCGGTACGGATTCGTCTACTCGAAACTTCTTACCCGTTTCTTTCGCAAATATTTGTGAATTCGTGAAATTGTACATCTTAGAGATCAAAAATTCCTTCGCATACAAATAAGATATACGAGATACTTATTTGTACGCTCGTTAATTAATTACATTCCTTAAACGTAATCTCCGTAATATATAATAACAATAATAAAAAGCTCTCCAAGTATCGAGTAGACAATAAGCAATAACGCGGAGGACTCGAGAGAACGGCGCGCGCCGTGGCAAAGGATGCGTGGACCCCGCGGGGTATCCGGGGTCGACATCCACGGATCCCAATCTCACAATCAACTACTACTTTACTTTCGCTTTCACCTTTCCAATTCCAATTGCAGATCTGCCGCGCATCGAGATTAACGTTTTCAACCGTTGCGAATAATCTCTGCCCCGATCAACATCACGCGAACCAACGGGCAAATACAAGGGGATTATCAATAACAAGCAGTCGCCTGTGGATTCGACTGTGGCAAGATCTCGGAATGGAATCTGGCCGACTGTCTCTCAAGGGATGTCTAGATTCTCGAGCAAAGGAGAGTTGGTCGAGGCTATAGCGACGCTGGCTAACGAGAAACGTGGGTTTCCAACGGACGTTAAGAGATAATGCTTAATCGATACTGGGAAAGGAGCGAGGCGGCGAGGTAGCGTGGGTCGGACGGAGATGGGAAGAGAATGGAAGACGGCAATGGTGTTGCATCCCCTGATGCATGTAACCAATTTCGAACCGCACGCGCCATAACCATATCTGCACGCAGCCAACTATGCGCACATCTCTCGGATCCCTGTGTATTAATTCCGACCAGCGCATCTGTGCGGCCTCCGCATTCCCCCCCCTCCCGAGTCGGTGCTCCTCTCGCGACTATCCTCCTCGTAACTTTGCATCAACGACGCTACTCACGCCACACGCTATCTTGCGAGTTTCCGCGACCAACGTTGCCCCTCCACCTTCTTGATCTTATCTCTACGTGGAAATTGCAGTGATTCTTGAGATCCAAGTCTCGAGGTCTGCTCTTGATCTATCGCTGTAGCTGGAAACGGCGGCTGGAACCGTTTCGTGGATCCCTTTCAAGGGAGAAGTTGTTGCTCATGACTAATTGTTCCGGTTGCCTCCAATTGCCAGAGACGTTGAATCGCGAGTTTCAAATTGTTTGCTCTGCACGTTGGGAACATTTACCAAGTAAAAACCGGAATTCAAAATTGCCGTGGATAATTAGAGATAACGCCATTAGTTTTAATCGCGTCGAGTCATTGGTGCAACCACAATTGCTGGATGAGTTAAACGTTGGTGTGTGTATATATATATATAT
>NW_006263567.1:588965-597167 GCF_000469605.1 Apis dorsata
GGTTCGTGGAATATCGAATGGAAGAATAGTAGAGAATATGGTTGAAACCGGTTGCCTATAATTCCTCCGAAGACAAAGTTACGTATGCGATTCCACGCGTATTCCTCTCCTTTATTTTAACTATTCCCTAAATCCTCGCGATTTAATATTTCTTCTCTCTCCTATTCCTCTTTCGTTCCATCCCAACTAGCCGAATTTAAATTTTCCACATTCTAGTCTCTACACCAGTCTAACGACTTTCTCAACAACCCTCCACGGGACTCTGCGGCGCCCTCTTCAGCACACGCGTGCCTCTTCCATCCCCGTAGCTCGAGTAGTCGCTCCTCTATGCTAACTAGACGGCTGTCGCCGAGATAACTTTGAATTAGCCCGCGATTAGACATCTAGATCTACTGCGGGATCTTCTGGGGACCGATTATCCGCTCTGCCTGTTGAAATAACGAGTCCCCACTCTCCAGATTTACACGCTTCTTTATCCGAGCCTCTTGATTTTATTCCGCCTGCATCTCATTTACTCTTTCTTTCTTTAAGATCGTACGATCTTTGAAAACACTCGTTCTCTTTTATCGTCGCATTTATATTTCATACGCTTTTGATACTTGTCTCCTTCGATATGAATACTAAGAGATATCGTGCTTGATCCAATCCTTTTTTATTTTAAATAATAATTACACCGTCAACTTCTATAAAAATATCGAAACGACTCTCTTGGATCAATTAATAAGTGAGATCGTATTATAATTTTCTAACTTCATTCGATATATACGATTAGCAGCTTACTCGAAATATCACGAAAAGGAATCGTAACTCAAAAAATAAATTTCCCTAGGAAAATCGAACGATTCGTTCGGGTTCCAAACGTGGTTGCACACGATGGAATAAAATTTGTTTCAAACCCGTCGTCAGATTCAACTTGCTACTTTCCACGATCGCTTATCTCGTTTCTCGATCGAATATCTCTTCATTTGAGAATTCCAGCGTCGCGAAATCCCAAACCGGATATAAACGATTGGCGAAACGATAAACGATAAATTCGCCAATCAACGGATCGGCGCGTATCCATGGAATGATTATACAGGAGGGGCGGGGACACCGAGGAGGCTGTAGTAATAAATTTCCACGCGCAACTATCCGTACTGCAACGTGACCGAAATTGCCAGCGAATTACCTCGGCAATGACGCGTTTTCCGCCCTCCCCCCCTCGCCATTTCCGGTTTTATTAGATAAGTTCCCCTATAAACGGCCACCACGGCTCGTTTTCGGTTGGATATTTATTATGATTTTATAGCAGTTCCCCAGTGCGGCCAGAGTGCCGCTGCAACGTGCTCGAGAGCGACGAGAGTTAAAAATCCAGACTAATTTCTCCCCTTTTTCCTACCGAAAATCTTTCCTCTACTTGTGAATTATTAGGTTAGGTTAGGTTAGATTCGCTTGACGAAACGTAAAACGTTGATTTTTGAAAAAATTCGATATCTTCGAGAAGTTTTGCTAGAGTGAGAAGATCGTTTGGAATTGCGTAAGCTGTGTAAAAAGGAGTAAAATAGATCAGTAAGACTTAAGAAATTGATTTGGATTGGATGTAAATTATTCCTCTACGATTGGATTGTATGACTCTCCATACAAAAATCGATTGTTTCCTATTAAAAGTAATCTCGAATATTTTGCAACTAAATAGATTAATCGAAAAGAACTATGGAAATGGAAATTCCAAGTACATTGATGATATAAACATAAGATATAAACATCCGGATCACGGTTCTGAAAAAGCGAAATCACAAGGATTGAAGAGGAAACGGGGAAGAATCTATTGTATTGAAAAAAAAAAAAAAAAAAAGGAGGAATTTTCAATTCAAGCTAACGCTCATATTCACTTCTTTCCAAGGATTACGGCGAGCACGAATGAAATTGAATTCCCGTGTAAGGAGTCGGGTGTTAAATTTTCAACTGGCTCTTGGAAAAGATTCGAGAAGAAAGAGGATCATTCGGTGTTTCGCATTCCGAGCACGCCTACCCGTGGGAATGTTGTAAGATCCCGCACTCGTCGATTAAGATATTCCTAAGAAGATCGAAGATATCTCGAGTCGAGTCGAGTGGTCCTTGCCGCTGGAGAAGATCCAGGCCCAGATTTATCTTACGAATTCGTCACAATCGAAACAGTTGCAGTTATATAGCAATTAAAATAATATAAGCAGGGTGAAAGCTTGAAAAATCGAGACACTTACTTAATTTCTTATCAAGAGCTAAAACGATTAATCATTTAAACGAAACCAGATATCTTTAAGCGTTCTTTAAATTAATCCAATTAATCCTGCCAATCCTCGAGACGATTTAAGAATGTATTCGATGAAAAGATCGTGGTTAAGACGAAACCAATATTTTTCACAGGATCGTGATTTAATTTTTGATACTTATGAATTGTTATGAAAAAGTTTGAAGAATAAGAGAAAGGGGTTGAAAAGTGAAACAACATTGGACTGATCTTTAAACTTCTTAAAGTAATCTAATTAATCTTCGAGATATTTAAAAATGAATCACGTTTTCGATTAAAATATTGGTGGAGAACTTTCTTGAGAGATTGATATGAAAAAAAGTATCCTATTTTTCTATTCTTCATGTTTTATTCCCTGTCTAAAATTAATACCATTGCGTATCATCATTTTCTTGCCACATTGATCGGCTTCAATGGCAAACTCAAAAAGACGATATTGATTGATTAAAGTTAAAAATACATCGTGTTCGTACATACTTAACGATATAATTAAAAGATGGTTGGAAAGATGGCCGAGATATAACCATAAATCGTTTTCCTACATTAAAAATGAGAAAAGGGATAATCAAAAGGGAGCATCAGCGTTGATGCATCGTTTAATTGGCAAACTGGAGCAGGACCGTCGTCAAAGACGAAAATCCTTGCTCTATATATATATATATATATCCATAATTGGAAGAAGTTCCATCGAACGTCTCGTTCCACGAGGCACGCTTTTGAAGCCAAGATATACACAAGAAACAGCTACCTGAGAAAAGGGGCACCTTTAAAGGGTTACCGGTGCATTAACTGCCTTTGGAACGTCATCTCGGCGACGTTGTATACCGTTCGCATTATCCATCGAAACGAAAAAGGCGAGAAGGAGAAGAGAAAGAGAGAGAGGAGAGAGAGAGAAAGAGGAGATTTAAGCCGATTTACTCGCGCAAATCAGAGACGATCGGTCGAGTCCCGCTTTTCGATTCGTGGACAACGTGCACCTGGAATGTTTCAGAATCCGTTTTTCGATTCAAGTCCCAGTTTTTGTCTCGATTAACCGGATGGAACCGGAAGTGGATGGACGGTTACACGGTTCTCCACGGTACGGGGGAAGGGATAAACCGAGGCGTGGATTACAAAGGGTGGGTTTCTCGCGAGAAACGAGTTAATTTAAACTGATTAAAATTCGAAAACGTGGCGCGCTCTTTTTAGCATGAAAATCTCTCAACTCGCCTTCCCCGAACGACTTTCAGCCAAGTTCGGCCAAGCGTATTGGAATATTCAGCATAAATCTCGTGGATGCACCCCATTTATCGCGCCTCGATCGGTTAAATCTCACTTTGATGGGATTACTTTGCCCGATACGTTGTTCGTTAACCTTTAGAAGGCTGGTGAATGAAGCGTTTATAAGTGGATCAGGGAGGATGTTTATGCATTTATGTAGGAAATATAGTAGAAGTGTGATGTGCAAAAGGGATGTTCAAGGAAAAGTACGTGTGATATTACGAATTAAAATCGATTCGAAATCCATTCAAAATTGCACGATTCGATTTAAAAAGAGTCAAGTTGATCTTGAAATTTCCTGTAAAAAATAATCTTGGCTCTCTTCTCGAGGAGAATTTCACTTTACAAATTAAAAAGAAAAAGAAAGAAATTCACACATCCGTGAGACGTGTTGAAAAGTCGAGAAAAGAGAGCTTTGAGAGCTCGAATCGATGACGGTGCTCGAAATATCGCTTGATCCTCGGGGGATGAAAGTTGGAAAGGAAGCAACAGGTCCAGGGAGGGAGGGAATAAAAAATCATTATCAATAATGACTCGGTTTTATCCATGAACACGCATTTCGAAAACTTCGTATCGCGGCGTTTAAAATCCAGCTTTCAAACTTGTCTGATTTTCCACAAGTTGAAATGCAAACTCCCGCGTTATAATTCCAACGTCGAGCGTAATCTCGGCTGCGATAGTATCGCTAGGAATAACAGAAATGGTGAAATCTCGTCGGTTAATATTCGCCGCATACGTGTACAAGACGGTCCATAATTCATGCCTACGAATGAAATCTATATACTAAATACATATACAGAATAATCGATGAATCAGATATGTGCATTATGAGTCAACGATTAATCAGACGCGCGTGTTACGAGTAATACCGGTCAATGATTGGTCAGACGCTCGTCGCGAGTGGAACGAGTCAACGATTCATCAGACGTGCGATCATTCTCTCAAAGGGACTCGTGTAAAAAATCGTATCCATTTTTTTATTTATCCATTTTTTTATTTATTTTCGCACGTGGAATAACCTCGAGAGATTATAGATAAAAATTTTCGCATGGAAGAGCTTTGCCAGCTTTAAAATAAAAAATCCATCTACATTTTTTTGAGTTATTTTCGCATTGAACTCTTCTTATCATCACATATTCATCGTCAATTGGAAATAAGCCAGATGTACGACCTCATTTCCACTATAAATCACGGACCCACCTCGCATACACGCATAGACACAGGTGGAATTGGCGCACATGCACGACGTCTCCATCGATATCGCTACCAATTATCGCATTCCACGTAGAGAAAGAGAGACAGAGACAGAGACAGAGACAGAGAGAGAGAGACAACAACTGGAAACCGATTGGAAAGGCCTCGATTCACTCGACGATTTGCGATTTAAGCTACTTAGATGGCATCGTCGAAATTCGACGAGAGAAAACTCTTGCTTCCATTCCCCCCCATCTCTGGTTAAACTCGACTTTGACACTCGACACGATTTGCAAAGGGGCGAATCGCAACGGCACGACGTTCAATGAGAGAGTAAAAGAAGTATCACCTGGGATTTGTTATTGTGATTATGATATCGAATTCTGGTCCACGGCTGGTGCTTTATTTGCCTTGCCGCCGACTCACCACGCATACAGCGGAATCCTCTTAGGAATTCTGATACGAAACATGTACCGCATACTTAATATCTCGCTACCGCGGATGTTTCTTATAAATTCCAACTTCTCTTTCGTTTCGTTGGATGGACCTTTCCACCAGATTATCATCAGAGAAATCTCAGGCACATAGATCCTTTCAATTGTGGACGAACAATTCTTTCACTCCCAACGTGAAAAATATTAGCGATATAGAAAATAGATTCTTATTATTTCAGAATAAATAATTTTACTCTCTCGAATATATATCCCTCACTATGCAGGAGAAAAGACACATCCTCGTTATTTTTATCCTCGCATAAATTCGCGTGAATTCAACGCACAACAACAGTTCGGAAGTGGACGACCCAGAGGCATCGGTCACATCATAGAAGCGGCCATGTAACCACGGTTACTGTATAATTGAATCGAGTTACGTCCGTGCGATCCCATCAAAAATTCACCCTTCCCGGTGAACACCCTCTCGCACACGGGTGTCGATATACAAATTTCGAGGATGAATTCGTCGTAACGAGAGCATCGTTCCTTGCATATTTCACAGCTGGCAGAGCATGGTGAACATCCCCCATACGGGGGAGGATAGATAGCGAGCCACGTGACCGTGATGAGATAGGAATTCACGAGGGACGC
This sequence comes from Apis dorsata, assembly GCF_000469605.1. NCBI lineage: Eukaryota > Metazoa > Arthropoda > Insecta > Hymenoptera > Apidae > Apis > Apis dorsata. The sequence continues at coordinate 594,774 of NW_006263567.1, forward strand.
CTCTGTACATAAATACAGAGTAGCGAGATGCCTATCAACAATTCATCGCTATTATTACAGCTTCTCTAACGACACTCGGTGCAACGTTGCTAAAGTTCCTCTTGCCGCTTGGGAGAAAGAGAGGGAGAGAGGGAGAGGGAGAGGGAGAGAGAGAAACAGAGAGAGAAAGGAGAGAACGTCACCAGCTGCCTGCCAGAGGAGAGATCCACTCGACATGTATGAGGATCCACGAGTAACAGGCCTCTAATCTACATCTTTAATGACATAGTTTACTCGCCAAGTTTCCAACCAAGTTTTCGAAAGTAGCTACGAAACGAATCACGCTCTCAGAACCATCTCAGAGATGGGTGGTAAAAGGGAGCGAAGCTACATTTGACCCTTCCATTATTTACTCCAAGAGAAGGTGGATGGAGAAATCCGTGCTGCCCCGTGCTTTTTAGAAAGGGGGAGGGGAGCGAAAACCACCCTTGCCAAGTTCATCCAGAACCCTTTGAATTGGAACAAGTCAATGGCGCACGCGCTTGCACGCCGAGGGGGTGCAACTTACGTGCCGCCATCGCCCTTTTCATATCGAGGGGGCGGCTCGAGCGGAAACCCCTCCGAGCGAGGAACACCAACGAGTGTACTTTCGCGAGTTTTGAACTTGGCGAGGATGGAATATATTTCCCGAGCATCTTTTATTCTATCTCGAGGACGCGCGATGAATATTGGATAACCGTGAAAGAAGCTTTCCAAGTAATCAAATAAAAGTATTGATTCTTCTTTCCGATGTGTTACGATTCGAATTTCAATCGATGTTCTTTCTCGTTATAAAGAAAAAAAAAGAAAAAAAAACTGAATCTTTAAATTCATTTCATCGCTACGCACTTTTAAAATTATGTACGGCGAAACAAAGCGAAACGATTGTATCGGTATCGTTAATTTAATCGCATATCGCAACTTTTTAATATTCGTATAATCCGCAAATCAACCGAATTAACAAGAAAATCCTTCGGGTTACAGATAACGAAGGATTAACACTCTAAATTGGAACAGATAATATCGTATGCGCAATGCTTCTTACGATAATCCCCCTCTTTCCCGGGGTTATTTTGCATCCGAATGTTTGTTTCCCGAATGCGCGAGGTATTTTCAGCCGCGCGCAATTACATGGCCGCAAATTTAATTTAATTGAAACGGTAATTTACGCGTCGCCGATTAATACGTTAGCCGCGAAACGATACAACTTACGTTCCCGCTTTTATCCCCTATCCCAAAATTTATCGCCTCATCCCCACCCGCAAATTTCCACGGTTTAATTATTTACATCGATCGCCCCCGATATCCGATGAAACAAGATTAACGCTATCATAGGGACATTCAAATGTATCGTTTCCTCCCCCTCCTTCCTTTCGAAATAAACTCCTTCCTCCTCCACCACGAACCACGATTCATAAAAGTATTCGAGGCGAACTCGAGGTGCGATAAAAGTGTTCCAATGGCGAGTTTAAATTCCGGAAAATATGCAATTATTGCAAGATTATTCCAAGAGAGTACGTGGAATTTTTCTTAGGAAAGAGGAGGAGAGAGAGAGAGAGAAAGAGAGAGAGAATTTTTTCCAAACTTTTCGGAAAAATTTTTGAAAAATATTACTTTCGAGTGGTATGCATACATAGAGTATGTGCATAGAGTAGCAAAATTTTATAAATATTCAAATATTTATTCCCTCTTTCTCTCTGTCTCTCTAACAGATAAAATTATATTTCAAAGCTTATGGAAAAAAAACTATGCTGAAACTTTGAAGAGGGAACAGATTTCAAAGAAATTTCCATCGAACAAAATTATTCCATTGCAAACTTTCGAAGGAGAAAAAAAAATAAATTCAAATTTCCCGTAAACCAACGGGATGACACTCGATTGAACGACGAATCCGGTATAATTAACGAGCCTCCTTTTTCTTCGATCGAAATCGATGCAACAAGGTACAAGTGGTCGAAGCGAAGCAATTCGGCCATCAAACATCGTAAGCCTCTTAAACATCGTTGTTCCATTTCGCTGCCGACGTTAAATTCAACCAATCCACCGACATCTCCCTCCCTTTTCTTCTCTCTTCTCCCCGTCCATCTAACGATGACCTCCTCGAACGGCATCGATAAGTCGGCAGGTGAATAAAAATCCGATATCGAGAGACACTGATTCCCTCGAAAACGCATCGATCTCGCCAATCCAACTTCTAATTTATTTACTTAACTCTCTCTCGTGCCATCGAGAAAAAGAGAGTATATGTGTATGCGTGTGTGTGTGTGTGTGCACGCGTATTTTTCGAAATCGAATCGATTAGAATCGCGCGCCAATCCAGTTCGACGATCATCCATCCGTTTGATTCGGAGACAGAAAAAAAAAAAAAAAAAAAAA
>NW_006263567.1:597337-599472 GCF_000469605.1 Apis dorsata
TCTGGCGAGAGCGGAAGCAGCGGGACAGTTTCCTGAATAAATTTTCGAGGGGGAGGGGGAGAATTTTATCGCCCGGTTTTTGGCCCGCATACTAAACCGGAACTCCCGACAGGTTCTCGAATTATCGTGGCCCGAACACCTGCGAAACTTTGTCCAAATCTCTTGATTTTCTCCGAGAGAATGTTTTCTCGCCAACGCACTATGAATCGCGATCGCACCTGTGATGAGGATTAAAATTTAGAGCGAGAGAGGGAAAAACTTTGCGCCAACTTGTTTTAAATTCGAGCTTTTCAAAGTTTCGAGTTCAAAGCAGATAAAAGGATCGAATTTTATTCCCCGGAAAAGAATTTTTATCACTGTCCGTATAATTCGAAAAATTTATGTATTTTTAGTTTATTTTATTTTATACTGCATTATATTTGAATATTTTATTATATCGCTTTTATATATCTTGTCTGTTAGATAAAATAATCTTATCTGTTTATCTATTTATCTAACTATCTTATCTGTTTATCTAATTATCTTGATAGTTTGACTCTTTCTCCCTCTGGAAATCCAATTATCTGTTTATCTTATCTATCTTATAGACAGGAATATAAATTTGTTTTTCTTTGCAATCGAAAAAAAATATTAATCCTCGATCGAAAATTCTCGTTAAATTTTAAACGTTTAAAATTCCCTCAAAATTCGAATAAGCTTATGAATATTCCCCTTTACGTATCAATTTTAATATCATTTACTATTCCAAACCCTCTAAAAAGCATCGACAAATTTAAATTGGTCTTATTTTCTTAACTGGCTAAAAGAAAGAATCCATTCCACGAGCGAATTAACAAAGCACGTTGTTTTCTCTTGAAAGAAGAGGAAAAAGAAGAAGAAGAGGAAGAAGAAGAAGAGAAAGGAGGAGGAGAAGGAGGAGGATCTAGGCGACAATTAACGCGAAAATATCGGAGTGGCCGCTCTTTCTTTCCGCATTCAAATTGCCGTAGTTATTCAAGGGAAATGCGACAACCGAGCGAATTCGACTAATGGGCCATGCTCCGGATACAATTTCTAGCAGCTGACCTGACCTAGGTCGAAACACTTTAGCGGATGTCCCTTTAGCCGACAGAGGCGCGCCAGGAACAGATGCGCCATAATTTATGCCGCTTTCCCCCACGCAATAATATTTCCATGCAAATTCACTCTTTATCCAATGTCATCTTGTGCCTTTCTATTGGAAAATCTAATTTCTTCCAAGATCGAAAGAATTTTTTTTTTTGCGTACGCGAATCTTTGAATGAAGACAATTTTCAGAGAGTATAATAGTTGCGAATAAATTCAAAATATAATTTATGTATTGGAAATTGGAAATTTAAACATTTTTTTTTATTTTGCATCTTAATTGTTAGTATCTAAATTTATGTGCCACATTCTTATGCTTCTTTGCAAATAAATAGTGCAACAATTGTTCTAAGAAAATATGCTGAATATCTAATCTGTCAAACTTTTTTATTTTCTCGTATATAACGCATTTATACAATATTTTATATCTCAAGGCTGAAACTCTTTGGCTTCTAAAAAAGAAAAACGAATTGCAGAATATTCCACTCTAATTTGACCGAGTTATCTTAGATATTTTTTTTTTTTTTTTATGGAATGTAATCAATAATCCAAACAATGAAATTTAAACCAAGAATTTATTATATAATAGCGACGCGAGTTAATTTGCATGATCATGGTTATTAACTAGTCGAAATAGACCAAGATTTCTCATAAAATCGCGAGTCTGTTAGACTTTAATTTCTCTCTCTCTCTCTCTCTTTCTCTCTCTCTTTGTCCTGGAAAAATGTTTGCCGCGCGCAGTGTCCAATTCTTATGCAAATGTCCCGAACGATCCCATCTGAGAGAGGAATCTTTGTCTCGAGCCGTGAATTTCACCGTGTGCGGAATCGTGTGCATTAAACTTTTCTCGCTTCGAGACCTTCCTCTTTAAATCTTCGATCCCGGAACCACGGAACCCCCCTCGCAAACTCTCCCTCGAATCGATATTCATTTTCAGCCAACGTCGGACCACCATTATCGCGATGTTTCGTCGATCGAGCTTCCCCACAGTGTGGATAAAAAAAAAAAAAGAGAAAAAAGAAAAAAAAAAA
>NW_006263567.1:599667-607828 GCF_000469605.1 Apis dorsata
AGATTCGTTAGTAGTGATAATTTGAAGATGGTCGAGAGTACTGAAAACGAATTTAAAAAATGATCGATTCGTGAAACGAAGGGAACGAAGAGACGTATCTCATCTCTGAAATGTGTATATTCGAGGATCATTAATAATTGAAAGATGATTGTGAACGAATTTAAAGAAACAAATTCCAAGATTGCTCGATTGCTCGAAGGGATGTGTTATCTTTAAAATATCAATTCAATATTGATAATTTGAAGATGCACGATTTTGGAGATTCTCGTTTGTTATACTCTCGCGAGGAATTCTAAATGATAATGATTGAGGCGATGATTCGATTTATAGAATGAGGATACTTCTTTAATAGATATGTTCAGAAAATAAACAATTTTTACCTAATATTTTTAATAGATTCATGTCTTGAAGTATGATATATCTATTTATGAATCGCGTACATTAAAATCGTTACAGAAACCGAATTAGAATTTGGGTTAACGGTTCACTGAGCCGAGTCAATTCCGAGGAATATAATTTCACGGATGAACGGAATGAATCATCCTGTGCATCAACAATAAGATTCTCGCAAAATGAGTCAAACTACACAACGAATTATCAAACAATTATCAATTCAAATCCGCTTCGAAGGCTATATTTAATTCTTAATCGTAATCAAATTATCGATCAATTTCTTTGCTCATCTCACGCAGATCTCTTGCAGATCTCATTCTTCCTCGGCATATAATAATAATAATAATAATAATATGTTCGAAAACACGAGCCAGATTTGAATAAAACAGACGAGCAGACTATTTCAACCACGGTTGAGAGGAGAAATTTTCGCACTAGCTGCGAAAACTGGGCCGCTTTATAACGCTACATTAACCGGCAATCTTCTCGGCTGGTGCGCCAAGGGGATGGCATTCGTCTTGCCTTACCTCGAGGTCCAACGACGGCACCGTGTCGATAAAACTTTTAATTGCTCTCGCGACGAGGGAAAAGAGAGAGAGAGAGAGAGAGAGGGAGAAGGGGCTATTACCTAATCGAATGTTCGTTCGAAAGACTCGTGAGCCGAAAGGATACGATGACGCTTCCTTTTTAAATGAGTCCGATTAATGGAGAGTTGAGCCATTATGGGGAACGATGGAAGGAAATGTTCTTTTTCGTGTTTCAGAGAGTAAATTTGTACGAGCGATGTTAATTAGTATTACATAGACACTATGGTAACGGAAAAGAGATTTCTGAAAATTTAACGATTTAGGATCCAGTGTAAAATATGATACTTGTGAAATTAGATTTTAATTTTCTTTTTTTTTTTCTATATCGTTTCGTGTAATTCTTTATTCTTGCATATTTAAAAATGTTTCTTTCGATATGTAACGTTATGAAAATATAATATATATCTAGTCTTTTCGATAAACTGACTCCCTGGACTCTATACGAGCTTCTGCCTAAAAATATCGAGCTTGACCAACAATTTCTAAATTATTACAATAAAATTTAACGAACAATGTAATCCAAGTGAAATGCAGTTACCACAGAGAAAGGAACCTTTTCAAATCTGTTCCAAAAAACGAGGCAAAGAAAGAAAGAAAGAACCACCAACCCGGTCATTTTCCTTCTACCTTTCCTATTACTCCAAGCAATCCGTCTCGAGACGGTGGTACTCGTACTTTTGAAACAAACGAGGCTGCTGCAACCCCCCTTGCAGTCATTGAACGAGGCTACCGAGTGAAAGTGGAGGGAAGAGAGAGAAAGAGAGCACACACAAACTTGGCTTTGCCAAGTCTAAAAGAAATATTAAGAGGTGGTAGTTGGCTCCCCTACGACTTCGAAGCCAAGGAAGTTGAGTTATCGAGCCACTTTGCATAATTCAAACCCTACCTCCCCCCTCTCTCCCTACCTATCACCGTTTCTAGCTTTCCGATTCGGTTTATTGGTTAACAAGAAACGAAGATTGTTTTCTGATGTTCGCCAGGGGCTCACCTGAGCTTCTGAGACGAACGGTATCTGGCAATTTATTCATGAAATCGCGAGCAGGTCTTTCTACGATGAAAAACAGGGAGAGGTGAGGGGGAAAAATGCAACCAGGAAAAATCAACCGCTTCGAAAATAATAGTCGAGGAAATTTTTCTTTTCTCTTAACGGTTTATACTATACTTTCCTTATCTCGATGATATTAAATAAAAAAAATTACAATAAATTGACCGATTAATCTTGAAGATCTTGTGTAATTTTTTTCCAAGCGTGAAATCACGATGAAAGATTATTTTTCGAGAAAGAGAAGGATTATTCCTTTCTGTCTTTTGGAATAACGATCCTCTACTCGCTCCCAACGAAGATCGAAATCTCCGTCTAACAAGCACGTTTGCGAGAAAATTTCTGCAATTAAACCGGATGAATGTCGATCGATGAGAGAAGGGAGAAAAAAAAAAGAGAAAAAATAGCAAATCGAACCCTGTATCTCTCGAGACTCGATGCTTTCGAGACGACTTTTCTGGATCCGCGCATTCCGTTTACGGCGCACGGCAAGAGAGAGATAACTTTTGATCGCGAGAGGAAACGATACACGTAGAAATATTCGGAGGTATTTCTCTCCGCCAACAGAGATCTCAGAAGGGGATTCGCGACGAAATGGTAACGACCTCGTCGTCGAAACTCGTCCCTTTCAAGATCAACGGGAAGATGTTAATCGCGAATTTTCCCCGAACACGGTCAACGTACTCCACAACCCTGGAGAGCAGAAGGGTCTAATTAAAACTCTCTCCCCTCCCTCTTCCGTTTCATTTGGAATTTTCCGTGTACAAGAGGGAAACGATTTGAAAAAGATCGCTCTCGGAGGTTGTTAAAAGTAAACCTCGTTCGTTACTTACGAAAATCATCGAATCCTTCCGGAATAATATCCTTTCGGGATGACTGGATAGTGTAAAATACGAAAGAAGGAAAACGCGAAAACGGATATCGGATAATGAGAACTTTCTATTCCTCCAAATCTTGCCATGTAAGGATAAGGATGGTAAATAAAACGATAACGAAATGGTACAGAGAGACTGGTCTAAGGGGAGGAGGTAGGAACGATCGTGCTACTTTAATTTTACGACTCGTTTACGAGCTGACCGGCTGAAAGAAACGATCAGCCTGGCATCGACATTAAAGGGAGAGAGGAGGGAGTTGCATCCGTATATATACGCGCTTTTATCGATTACACGTAAGTCTAGGTATTTAACTTGGAAAGTAAATTCTCGAATGTAGCGTTGTTGTGAACGTTGGTTCGCCGCACCTTGCCTCGCGAGAACAGCTTCAGCAAATGGAACGAGTCCAGAGCTTTATCCTTGTTAGCGGTAACACTGAAGATCCCCAAGAACTATTTTGCCGTTAGGCAAGTTACTTTGGGTCGTTTGTTCCTATGCGACCCAACACTGCCAGGGATCTTTAGGATAACTCGAGAAACGTACTTTTATTATCGAACACGTAAAACCCTTCTCTCTTCTCTAACCCTGTTAGAAAACTGTGTTAAACTTTTTTTTTTGAAAAGTTATTTTTTCGTATTGTGCTTTTGTTTAATTTTTTTTCAAAACTTTAGGAATTTGTAAATCTTAGAAAATGAGTTCTCTTTTTTTTCTAGGATTACATTATCCTAGAAGAGAGAAACTTCAAATTCTTTTTTTTAATATTTATCGGTAAATAATCTTTCTTTCTTTGTTTGATCTCCTAAAATGCCATTTAAGAATCCAAATTTTCTGATACAAAACTCATATTCTTGATTTTGTCGAATTCATTAACGATACTATAACATCCCTTTCTTTTCTTCATATAGTAAAGATTTCAAATTTGTTGCCATCCTACAAAATGCACATTTTGAACCGAACACTAAACGACGCACAATTCTTCTAACGAAAGAAACCTTTCCTATTCAACAAATACTATATAAAAAACTCTCAAAAATCCCACAGAAAAACATTATCAACATTATAATTTTTCTATCGACGAAAAAATGTAATAAATAATTTTTTCTCTCTAACCGAGAATCGAACCCGAGTCACCCGCGTGACAGTCGAACTCTTTGCCCACCTAGCTACCAAACGTTGCACTCGTTGTTATCGCTGGTTGTTAGTTATACCGTAGAAACCGATCGGTACGAGAGCCGTTCGGTACCATTTTATTCAACTCCCCGGTAACACGTACGCGCTATACATTTTCGCCTGACAACTAGCTTTCCAATTTGCCGAGATTGCCAGGGCAAATTGCAATAATTGGCGGCGCCATGCGAACATTGAAACGTAATTTTTATTTCTCTCTCCGGCAAATTACTTTTCCAGCGCGAGCGTGTACGGTTGTACGGGGAAAACAGAGGGGAAAATTTTTAACGCTGTCCATCCTGTCCATCCTGTCGATATCAACGAATCGAGGGGCCGGTAGCTACGCGGCCGGACAGATAACCCGGTTAATCGTCGATACGAAATTCTATCTGTGTCCCGTTAAATCGTCACTGATAGTCTGCTTTTGCGCCACCGCGAATCGGTCACGGTGTAAAATTTCGTGAGGGAATATATCACGAGATCTCGAGTCTCGGGTCTATGCAATTATTTGAACCAAGTAACAAGAAAATTTGATTTCGCTCTTTCCACTATTTTAATTATTACAAAGTGGAATATATTCGTCTAAAAATCCAATAATTTTATCAATTTCAAACCAAAATTCGTGATGATTCACTTCCTGTCGTCGAAAATTTTCGATAAAAATCAAATTTTTTTCGCTAATTCCTGTTGAAAAAAAATTGTTTCCACTATAATGTAGAAATTTGTGTGTTTTTATACTGTGATATATTGTTTGACTCGTTAACTACTACAAAGTATTACATCGGTATATTGGCATTCCAAAGAGAGAGAGAGAGAGATTAGCATACCAAACCTTCGTCTCTAGAATCTTTCTTAAATTTTTTGTTCCCAGTAGATCCAAATACCGCATAGATCAAAGAGGACGTTCAAGAAGGGGAGGACATTTTAACCGAAAGCTTATAATGGGAATGGAGAAGCTCGACGAGCGGCGAATAAAAGCGGTAGGACCAACGAATGGTCGAACGGAGAAAGGTATTTGAATAATTTCACAGGAAATTAGCGTTTGACACCGGTTGCTCTTTCACCTTTGAACCCCGCGGCTCGTATCAGAAATTCACAAACGGATCCGGATTTGCGGGTAAAGCGCGGCAAATTCTATAAAATCACGGGACATCTACGAAATTACACATTCCACGGGATGTTGGTGGCTTTCCACTGGTGGCCGACCACCATTCCTTCCGTCGCCATTTTCCTTCCTTCCATTCTCCATCCCCGTTCCCCTTTATCGTGCTCGAATCCCCTCGAGCATCTCTCCATACTGATACTTTTTATTATCGAATCCCCTTCCCTCCCCCGAAAAAAACGAACGAGCAAGATCAATCGTAAAGATCCTCGAAACTGCACCTGATGGAAATTCTCCACTCTCTCTTCTCTTCTGTTCGCGTCGTCGACGATTATTTCTTCCTTATCCCTATCGTCCCACTTTTCTCGCCGATTAAAGCGCGTTTCAACTCGCGCAGAACGAGGACTCTCGTTCTCTAAGAAGGAATAAATCTCGCGTGTAATCAACTACGATAAGAGGAGTCGAGCGAAAGATTAAACAAGTTAAAGAAAGAACGCGAGATGCGTGCATAAAGAAGAAGGGTAAATAAGTTCTAGAGAGAGAGAGAGAGAGAGAGAGAGGATAGACAATGCATAGTCAAAGCAGTGACTCGCTCGAGGACTCGCGTTTATTAAATCAACAAAAGCCCCATGGGGGATGGTTTTCAGACGCGAGTAGTACATCTGCTACAGAAAGCTTTCCGTCCTATTCACCCTCCAATCTCCTCTCTCGCTCTCCCTCACCCTCCTCCACTCTTCTCTCTATTTATTTACCCGCCTCTATCCCTCCCCACCCTCGCACACCACCACCCTATTGCGGCTTGTCCGCGCGCTCGCGATAATGACAGCGGAGCAACTTCATATTCAAGGGAATATACGCGTATAGGGGTTGGTTTTGTTCTCCGGTTGGCGGGTGTCGCGTAGCTAAAACGCGGCCAATTTCAGAACAAACGCGTTCCAGTACGCGGATCAAACTGGAAATTAGACGGCACGTTAATCGTCTTCGAGGAGTTTACGCCTCGTCTCCCTCTGTTAGATCCCATCTGTCAGATATTGGGATTAGTTGCTCTTAAATTTTCCTTCTGTCGTTTTGGAAACGATCAGAATCTTCGATTAAAATCATTCATTGTTCCAATATCGCGTGGAATTATTATTGGTATTCAATACAAAATGTCATGTTAGAGATTATAGAGATCCGTAGAGAGATGTAATATTAAAATTGTTCCTTTGGAAAAATATTCGTTGGAAAAAGAGACAGATTTTGTTAATCGTTATTTTAACGTTCTTTGATTAATCAAAATCCACGGATCAAATGATACGCCAATTTTCTCTCGCGCCTCTCTGCGAGTTTCCACGGAATTCCACGGATCGCATAGCGCGCGTGGAACACATGGTTGACGGGGTGATTAGAAAAATAACGAGCGCTTTACCAGCGGCACGACCGCAGCCGCAAATTATTCGCGGCACCATCGATGGATCTCGCCGCGGCAGGACGAATGTGTTTACGCCGTGCAATCAAAGCGAATCGATGGAGCCCGGACGCGTAAACAAATTTCAATTCCGGCCCCTCGTTCTTCGAGGAAGTGTGCTCGGCCAATGACCACATCCCCCGATGATTTTTCAACGCGGCGCCAAAAAATCGAGGAGAAAATAACGAAACTAAAAAACAGCATATTAACCTGGATTACATTTTGTATCGAAGAAGTATGCAAAAACTCTTTTTCAAATTCCTTGGAAAAGATATAATTCTCACGCGTTGATATTATATCAATTTTGAACTCGTAATATTCGTGCATCCATATATTTTTCCATTTCTCTTCCCCAAAATTCACTACAAGCTATTCACTAGGAAGCGATGATTCTTATCCACGATTCTTTTCTAGAATTAAAAATCTGGATGTACACGATTTACCAGAAGAAATTGCGAGATATTCGATCCCATCGAAGCGGTTTCTTTCAGTGGCAGACCGAAACCAATGGCTTGTTAATTTTCGAGGCGAGTAAACGAGGCGTCGCGAGTGGAAAACGGACACGTCGTAAACGATGCGGACCGAGATGCTCTAAAAAGATGAATCGGTGGCAAAGCGAGGCGATCCGGGCAAGAAGAGCGGGGTTTAATGCGCTCGACGTTTACGGAGACTCGTTAAAACGGATGGGAACGAGAGCCAGATGGGATTCTTATTATCGGCTAAAAATATTGCAACGACTTCCGCGTACGATTGGATCTTAGCCTCGCGATCGTTTCAACCCTTCTAATCTATAATCCATATTTATATATCGATATATTCGTGATTTGAAAACGCAGAGAATCGTAATGATTATCATGATTTGTGAAAATACGAGGATCGATACGATACTCCAAGAATATTTAAAGAAATTAATTCAACAAGGTTTCGTTAAATTAATTCAACAGCTGCTTCTTTCGATAACTTAGCATTTAGATAATTGATACAGTGTCCACTTGTGACGAGTACCTCGATACTAATTACGTTCCAACTACAATTAAGTGTTGGCTAGATAGATAGAGAGCAAGTCGTACTCGCGGCAACGCAAAGGAAATTTGAAATCACGTTCAAATTCTCGAGATACGTGGGTAAATAGCTTCATTAAACGATTCCAGAGATCCGAGCGATTAAATACCAAAGGTATATTCTTGTATCCTCGAATGAGAACGCGAAATCATCGACACGCGGATGATCGCCTCGGCTTGCTGCTTGTTAACCAGGAAGAGAAATAAGGAGAGGTGGAAAAAGAAGGGAGATGGGGTAAAGAAGAAGTGGACAAGCCGCGCGCAATTACGAAACACGGCTAGGTGCTCCCGGAAAGATGTTGGCGCTTTGATACGAGCCGACGACGAGAGGCACCCGGTTCCTATTCATACTACCTGGAATTTCAATTCCAAGGACCCTGCCGCGGCTCGCTTTAATTAACCACGAGGCCTAATAAACGCGTCCACGGCCGGTTGCGTTGGAAAACCGACGAGAGTTTTTCTTTTTTCCTCTTTTTTTTTTTTTTTTTTT
>NW_006263567.1:608006-609368 GCF_000469605.1 Apis dorsata
AGTGGAGATGGATCTAAAATTCATTTTTGGCCTTTTGCACTCGATGATTCGATTTTAATTTTGATTAACAATTCAGCCATTTAAAGGAGAAGAATAATGGAAGAGAATTATAATTCTTGAAAAATTGACGACAGGAGAAGAGTATTCGAAACATGTGACTTTGTAAGATAAAATCCTACTACGATGAAAAAAAAAAGAAGAGAAAAGAAGGAAGGATGGAAAAGTTGTGCGTTTCGTGAATGAATCTCTTTCTCTCTCTCTCTTTCCGATTTCTTAATTAAAAATACGAGGTTTATTTCGAAACTGTGTCTTCGGAATATCTGCGAAGGAAAGTGTATATATAATCTGTGAGTAAACAGGAAGAGAGGCATGGAATTTCGTAGACTAAAAATTGCCCTCCCATGTTTTTCCCACCCACGACGTCACTTGACACACGCGTTTAGCGCTTCCGGTTCTCGAGCTCGAGGATTCGAAACCAACCAATGTTATTATAACGAAACTGTTAGCCACGGTAAGTAGAATCGGACTGTACCTCGGCAGACCGCCTCCACGAGATCCGTGAAATATATTCCAATACATTCCTCCGTTTCTTTTCATCTTTTGCTAATTATCTACACCCCTCCTCTCCCGTTGAGAAACGATGTGTCTTTTGCATTCGGTTAAATTCTTACACGCATTTTAAATCTTTCATCATCGCAAAATATTTCTACTAATTATACTACTATATATATATATAAAGAATCAATTGAATCAGAGAGAAGAATTTTTCTATTTCGCATTGCTTGCTCGCCACGGGGCATATACATCATTCATGATCGATTTTCTACGATAAAAAGGAGGATTGGAAACAAAGGAAAGGAAGGGGAAAGGAGGAAGAACAGATGCGTTCGTTAGATCGAAATATTTTACAGGCATGTACGATGGGAAAATTGAACGAAGAGAGCGAGCAATGAAACGGATATATCACCATCGCGAAACGCGCCGCTAAGTGCATCATTTTTTCCCGATTCTGTTGCTTTTCACCGTCGATTCGAGCGCAGCTGGTGTACACGAGAAAAGAGAGAAAGAGAGGAGAAAACGGGAGCAAAACGAGAGAAGCCTCGACTCTCTCTCGGTTCGGACTAAAAATACCTCTCCTCTTTACCTACGCCCCCTTCGCTCTCGGGCACACGCCCCCGAGTCTCTCTCTCTCTCTCTCTCTCTCTCTCTCTTTCTCCACTCGCTCTCTGCCTTTCCTATTCCCCTCTCTCTCTCCATCCCTACTCGACTCCCTCCGTCTCTGTCCTTCCGCTTCGCGTTACCTCCAAACCGTCGCTCGCCGGCTATAAATAAAAAAAAAAAAAAAAAAAAAAAAAAGAAGAA
>NW_006263567.1:609526-611755 GCF_000469605.1 Apis dorsata
GCTGCGGGTGTCTCGAGAGAAGAATAATTAGAAGCGGCTCTTGGAACGTCCGCAGAAGAGAAAACTCTTTGGTAGTACTCTAAAACGTTCCCTGCCTCCCTCTTTGTTTTTCGTCCTGTCTAAGCGGTGGCGAGCATCGTCCAAGCATCCGTTCCAAGGAAAACCCCCGCGAATATCCGATCGACGACACGAGATTAATTAAACGGAGATGCGACAATTTGATTTTTGAATAACATTCGAGATATTTCGAGGAGTTCTTGAAAATTGTTGGACATTGAAAGTAATTGTCATTTCTGAATAATTAGAATTTTGGTGAAAAAAGTTGTTGAAAAATTATCACTAATTTATAAGAGTGAATACATTTCTAAATCCGATCCATCTTAAACATTCTTTCACATCCGTGCAAGGAAAGGAATGTAACTATTCCTTGCCCTTTGATCTAAACGCTATCGATCACCGGAACAGAAATTTTCTGTATCGATACCGACAATATATATGAGATTATTTCCAAAACTCGTGCTTATCGATCGAACCAAGATTTCAATCACGATCGATTTGGATTAAATAAACGCTAAACGCACGAATCCAGAAGATGGTTTTATTATTAATTCCCTGTGACCAATTCTCTCCTCTTGGAGAATTCGCGTGAGCGAAATCACTGGCTTAATGTTAAAACCTTCGCCCGAAACGCCGAGACAATATCGAGAAAGATACGGGGGGACGATCTACGTGACCGTCGATATCTCGATCCCAAAACGGTATTATTAGATCCCACGCACTCTAACGCTCTTCTTATCGCGAAACGTGAAAACACTGTCGTACGAGGGACCTTTTCCCAACGTGTGGAAAAAGGAAGAAACAGGGGATAAAATTGCAGGAGAAAATACCTAGCGAACGAGGGATGAAAACCGTGGAGGGGTAAAAACCGATGGAACGAAGGCGAGAAAAAGACCGAGAGAGAGAGAAAAAAGAGGAGAAGTCGAATTAAGTCCAGCGGACCAGAGATTGCAGGAGGAAAACAACGCGAGCGTCGGTGCCGATTTTACGATTTCTCGGGTGGCGAGAAGAAAGAGAGAGAAAGAAAGAAAGAAAGAAAGAAAAAAGGAAGAGAAAGAAAGAAAAGAGCAATCCTCTCGCTCTACCCTCATCGCGAGGGTAGAGAAGAAGATCCAGAGATGGAAGCGACGATCTCGATGCGAATTCCATTCCATTAGTCGGCTGTTAACGATCGAACGTGCCCGTTCGTCTCTGTATATACGCAGGTTATATCCTGGAAACGTTTTCTCGACGAGGTCCTGTGGAATAGGGGAGCGAGAGAGAGAGAAAGAGAAAATCCTCGTCCTTTTTCTTTCTCTCTCGATATCTGGAACTGGTCTGATAGCACGACGAATCGTCGTAAAGGATTTTCGATTACGTTTTGTAGCCGTGTTCCATTCCCCTTTCTCCTTATTTTCTTTTTTTTTTTTTCGAAACGTTTAATGTTTATCGGCGACCGTGTATTTCGCACTCTCCATTTTACGTTTTCTTTTCGGAAAAGGAAACGAGGGGACGCGACCCACTTCTCCCGACACGCTCTCTCTAATGTACAAATGCTTTATTTTAATTGGGTAATTCGAGAAAACGGGTATATAGGGAATATAGGGGAAATTTTAGATCGTTAGCGCGTTAGGTTTGTTGGGATCGAGTCGGGAGGCGGTAATATCACCGATGTTCGCGGTTAGACCGCATCCTTGTCAAGACAATGCGCCACGTGTCTACGTGTATCACGGGAAATACGTCATCGTACTTGGTTCACGGAGCGTGAAAATAAATCTTTCGTTCACCACAGCTTGAATACGTACGCTTAATAACGCGAATATTCACTGAATATCAGGGAAAAATTTCGCGCGAGTGATCATCTTTCGAGTACGTTACATGAAAAAAAAGAAATAGCGAACAAGAAACCGCTACGAGAATATAACAAAATGTATGTTATATTAATTAACAAAAAAACGTAGGAAAAAATATATCATGCGCTGTATATTCGCATGATGACGTATGAACAGTTTCTATTGGATTACAGCGAAAGAGGATACAATATAGGGAGTGAGTAGACGAAAAATATACGGAAAATATGGCTGGCAGATTTTTGCACCCAGTTACACAAGAGACGGAATACGTGGTTCTTAACCACGTTACACGGTGGTCAACCGTGTAAAAAAAAAGAAAAAAAAAAAAAAAAAGGATGAA
>NW_006263567.1:611992-615870 GCF_000469605.1 Apis dorsata
TCGGGGTGGAAAAATGAAGGGGAGAGCCGGCTTAACGAACACGGGTTTGGAAAATTCGACGGATGACACGGCAGCTTTTCGACGAGGCGTAGCGCGAGACCGAGCGAGTCGAGTGTCGGGCACAGAGTCGAGTCGCTCTAACGATTTCACGAATTCTTTCGTGGAGCGTAAAACAAAACGGCCGTCAACCGGGCGGAAATGCCGCGCATTCGCATTCCCCGCATATCCACCTTTTCCTCTCTTTTCTCTTTTCTTCGCCCCTCCTCCCTCCCTTCCTCCCCTAACTCTTCCCCCTAACCTCCCTGTTCCGCCCCCCGGAGTAGATGTTCACTCGACTCGAGAATGCGAGGAGTACACCGGTCTTTAAAGCGAAATTCAATTTCGTATACGCTTTCTAATTCGAATTTTTCCTTCGGGGTGAGGATTCGCGGATTTATCCCCCCCGAGTCGAGTACGTTTCCTTTAGTTTTCGATTCTTCGATTTCGCCCCCTTCCAGATTATTCGCTCCCCTTTCAATTCCATCATTCCAATCGCACCTCCCCGATTACACCCTTCAATTCTACTCTTCTCAATTCCAATTCCTCGATCGCACACCCCTTTCAATTCCATTTCCCTCCCCTTCGATTACACTTCCAATCTCTCTTCGATTACACCCCCTGCGATTACCTCTATTTCCTCCCCCTTTGATTACAACCCTCCTCGATTACACTCCCTCCGATTACAACCCTGTCTATCTCTCTCTCTCTCTCGATCCACAGTTTCGATCGCGATGGTTGGCCACGGTCACGAATCGAAAGTGCAAAATAGCGTGGAGTTACGAGAGAGAGAGGAAGGGGGAGAATTTATGGACCGTCGGGGATCCGCGACACCTGTTCCCAGCCTCGCATTAACATCTGAAATATTTCTCTTGTTTATGGAGACTCGCGAAATTTATTTTTTTCGACGGGCGGATATGCGTCGCGATTGAAACAATCTCGTTGAATTTTGTAACATAGGTAGCTAATACCTTTGTTTAAATATAAAAAAGTAAAATTTGTTAAAAGTTATTCCGTGCAACCGGAAAGATTTATCGAGTCGAAAGGAACGAACACGATAATAATATGAGCGAGTATGGAGATATAATTTAAACAAAGAAAATAATAATAATGTATAAAATTCTGAAGAAGATAATAAAATAAATGTCGTACATCGCGTGGTATCGGGAGATTCGGTATATCATTTCGAGGGAAGGAAAACTCCGTTTGAAACGGCGGAGACCGGAAACGACGACGTACGCGTCGACGTCCGATAATTTCCAACTTCTCCAATTATCGTTTCTCACGCCGGCTGGGGAAAGGAGGTCGAAGAGAATAAACCTAGGAAATGGCGTGTTCCGTTGGCTGACGTTGCTCGAAATGCGCCGAGCCTCGGAAATAAGTGCTGGCCGATCATCGAAATCGGGCGAATTTCCGCATTTTCGAGATCCAAACTGACGAAACGATTCGAAATTTTCTCCCTCGAATAATACGAGAAACTTTCCTTGTATCTTTGTTCGTTAAATCAATTAAAGTTTAAGAATAATATTCGTTAAGATAGAGATTTATATTCCTTTTTTTAGGTCCCTTTTCAATTACACCCCCCAATTCTACTCATCTCGATTCCAATCCCCTTCAAATCCTCTCGATTCTCCCCCTTTCTCACTCATTATTTCGATCTTACTGCACTATCAATTCCATCTCTCTTCAATTACACCCTTCCTACACTATACATCCCTTTTCTAATCTCCTTTCAATTCTACTCCTTTTGATTCTTTCTTTTTATCCTTCCATTACATCAATTCCATCTCTCTTCAATTGCACCCTTCCTCTATATCCCTACTCTACATCCCTTTTCGATTACGATTTCATCGATTATATTCTCTCTTTCGTTTATCTCATTTCATCGTCCTTACGTACGAAACTTTCGAAGAGAAAGTTTACGAAATAAAATATATCCAGTGTCGAATATTCTGAAGCTAATAAACCGCCAATTGTTGAAAACGCGGATACGTGGGATATATCGTTTAAAGACTCACCGATAAGCTTGCCGAACTGGGCCGGTGGCTTCCATTCCGGATAATGTCGTGGAAATCGCGCCCTCGACCAGTAAGTCCTTAAAGTGACTTTGTATAGCGCCAGCTTATCCTGTTTGTCCTCTTTCTCCTGTCTATCCTGAGTGAACGATCCACATTGAGCGACCACCAAGAGTAGCCGCGTACCCAGCAACAACAACAGCAGCGTCGACCACTGCAACCACGTCCCGTGAAGCATCTGAAAAATCATTCACGATTGTGTTGAAACGGGGAAAATGTGATATTCCAAAAAACGTGGAACGAGTGAATTCTTTCAGAAACAAAATAAGGAGAAATAAGGAGAAATTTTCGACGATCGCGAAGATAATAATAATCTAATTTTTCTAAGTAAATTTTGAATGATCGATAGTTGCACAGGATAATAGGAAAATATTTCTATTATCGTTAATAATTAAAGGTGTAATTTCTATTATTACGTCGTTATTGTACTGCGAAGCAAGGAGCGCGAAATTACGTGCAATGAAATAAAATGCATAATACATCGCGCTAAAGTTCGAATGAATAACGCTAAATCTCACAGAGGCTCTAAACCCTCTCCCTCGAGCGTAGCCTCCTTCCATCGATCGATGCCTCCGCAATACGAGTCGCAATTACACCATATCGAACGAATTGTCCACGGAACTTGTACCAACGGTTGCTCCACAACCCGAATACGCACCGTGTTTTCGATCTCGCCCCATCTATCCCGCAACCTCATTATCGGCCATTCTTTATTATTCCAAAGGCAAACAAAACGCAGTTCCCAACGCAGCCCAAACCATTTCATCCGTCATTAACCGATAACAAATAATAATTACGAAAGCTTGTTTCACTCCTAATTTCAATATCTATCGGAATCGGAGAGCGCACAATGAGACTGGTTCGCGCAATAATAAAACCCTTCGAAAATTCGTGGTGGCAACAAAAAGAGGAGGAGGGAGGGGGGGTTGAAAAGGCTGGTTGAGCGCCAAACCAGAAATCGACCGTTACACGGGGGTTGTGAGAGAGAGGCGCGTGACAACGCGGGGGAAATCGATTCTTTTTTTTCTTTTTTTTTTTTTTTTTCTCGTTTAATAATGAAGATTCCGGTGGAATCGTCTCGTCGAATAAACGAGACACAGGTTGTATAGGCGGGATGATTGCACGTACGCGCAGATCGTATCGCTGCCGAGGTATGCAGCGGTGTTTACATATGCAGATTCTGCGAGTGTACTCAAAATTCAAATCGCATTCGAATCGCTTCCGATCGTTCCACGCCTACGTCGCCACTCGTCCAAATTTCACGCTCGCGTCGCCCTCGTGCGATTTTCCACCCTGTCGAACCACCCTGTCCTCCATAAATACATCCAGGCTTTTCCATTAATTAACCATGCGACTTTCCATTTCCCAATTTATCCCCCCCCCCCTTTGTAACGGAGAATTCGTTCTTTTCTCGCTTGTTTGGAGAGAGTGTCGCGGAGAGAGAAGAAGTCTTTGGTAAAAGGGATTGAAATAGAGGAAATGTGAGAAGTGTGGAAGTCTCTTTTTTTTTAAATTAAACACGGTTATGAGAGTTTGAAATTGAATTTTATACATATAATTTGTGGATGATATCTATAAGGGATTTTTTTCTAATCGATATCTTATTTGTACATTGCAGATACATTTCGATCGTTTTCATTAAATATCGACACATTTCTCGACTATTTTTACGAATTTCGCGAAAAATCTCAAAAAAAAAAGGGAAAAAATATTCAGAAAATTACGTCGAAATGCGAGTTGGTCGTATAAAAAAAAAAAAAAAAAAAA
>NW_006263567.1:616063-637021 GCF_000469605.1 Apis dorsata
AGGCATCGTTTACATGTTTACATCGTTGTTCCACGCGTTTTGGCCTCGACTGCGTGTCCAAGTTAATGAAAAAAACGAATAATCCTATCGATTAAAAAGCATCCCCTGTTCGCCGAATAATTCCTTTTTCGCGAAATGGCAAAGCGAGAATTTGACCGGTCGATCCGCTGATATCGCGATAAAATATTCGAAACGCATTGTCAGAAACAGAATCGAGAATGTTCGCCAAAGTGAAAATTTGCAGTGAAATTTGCAACGAGAGAAAGAGAGAGAGGGGAGAGAGGGAAGAAAGGTTCGCCGAATTTCAATCGCTTTCCTAAAATTTCGAGGAAATATTTTAAATTTTCGAAAATGTGGGTTAAGTAATTGCACCGTTTCTTTTACACGCGCCATTATTTTCCACGAAGACGAATTAAAAATGATTTTTGAAACGACGCCGGTATATTCGCTGGCCTTCGTTATCGCCACGATTTGTCCACGGTAGTGTTTCGATTAATTACATATCGAAAAAAAAAAAGGCCTGTGTGTTGTTTGCGCACCACTCACCAAACTTTTTCAATCTCGTACGATGGGATACGTTATTTAAGCTTCGTAAACAACTGGCGATTAAATAACGCGGTGGTAAGGCCAGGCGAAATTTCAATCCCTATATCAGAATGCTCCGAGCTTTCTCTTCAAAAGTCAACTAATCCAAACCAAGAATAAACCATACTGTATCCCATAGTGCAACATTTATATCCGTTTCGTAATCACGGGCCAGATATTCCGCAATGCGATACAGTTCGCACGGATGCAACTCTATATTCTCCGCGAGAACACAATCCTCTTCTCTCGAAAGCGACTCTACTCTCCTCGAGAGAGTGATTCTCTACTCATACCCTTTTTCTCTCGAGAGCAATCCTCTCTACTTTAGAGAATACTTTTTACACTCTCGAGGAAACTTTGTAACGCGACCAAACAATACGATCATCGAATTGCACCGAATTAATTGCAAACGAAAGAATACCGAAGAATATCGAAACACAATCGAAAAGATTGAAAGAATTGCACAATTTTCCGATCTCCGTTTGAAAAAACGGGAATCTTTTTATCCGTCCGGACCGACAGATAGTTGGGAACGAGTTGGCTGGCGTGTTAATTCGCTTCGCAAATACAAATAAGCCGAGTAACCGAGCGGCTGGCGTATTAACACAACTCGTTAACGAACCGCGCACATCCGAAAGTTGATGCGTTCTCCCCGCAACCGGTTGCCAAATCAGAGGAAACTCGTTAATTACTTTCCACCGCTAAGAAACTAAAATAAAACTTCGAGTGATCTTCGATGATTCCGTCCGGATCAGATGTTGGGGGACAATTTTTACACGGGGCAACTTTTTACAGAACTGTTTACACCGTGAGAGAATGTTGGAACGAAAGCTCGAGTAAGATATATATCGACTCCTCTTCTCGGTGTAGAGAATAATTTTAAAAATTATAAAAATCGTGAAAAAGGAAAATCGTTGTGGATATCGAGTGGAGTGGATTTTACGTTGTTAAAAATATTCGGTGAACGTTAATTATCCGGCAAATGAGAATGATAATGAAGCTCGTTTTGTTGGGATGCAAATTGAATGTATTATAGTGGAAAAAATTTGATTATTCCGATAAAATCAACGGATAATCGTTACACGATCGTTTCGCTGATTGAAAATGAATCCTTTTCACGAAATATAAAGATTTTTTCTTTCGATAATATGGATTTAAATAGAATATTGGGTTCGTGGTATTGATGGTTAATCGATTGAAAAAAAAGAAACATGAAGATTAACTGACGAAAAATTGATGAAATTAGCCATCCAACGTTAATCGAGAACGTTAAGCTCTAAACCTTGACCCGATTGAAAAATATTAATTGCGAATTATATTTTGAATATTTTGTAATTGACGTTAAATTAAAATTTTATTTGATATATATACGTATATATCATGTAATATTGACAGAATCAAAGCAGATTGTTAATAAATGACGTACATTAATTCCACGTCAAAAGGAATTTTTAAAATTAATTCTGACAATTGAATAAACTAAACAAGTAATCCTTCGTCAAAATCACGATTAGCTAGATCTACTTTAATCGTTAATTATTACATGGCTATAGATATTCCATTCGAATGTAAATAAAAAAATTTCGATTTATTTCTTTTTTTCTAAATCCACGAAGTGAACAAGTTCACTCTACTATTCCTCAATTTGGGGAACATTTTCAGGCGAGAATAGGACAAAGGCGCGAGCACGTTATTTCACCGGCAAAGTCGTATATCGTTTACCATCGTGAAACAGTGAGATTTTCTCTCTGGCTGTGAACACGTGCCAGAAAGAGAGGCAAAGACGAAGATAGAAACAGAATTAGAGACAGAGAGATAGAGATGGAAGAGATAGAGAGAGAAAGATAATCGTCTAACCGAAAACGATCTTCCCTCTTTCTCTCTCTCTATTTTTCACCCTTTCCACCTTCCTTCTCCACCCTCGCCTTTCTTTCCCTCGTATTTTTTCGTCACATTTCATTGCGTTTCATTACCCTCTCACGCTAAAATATCTCGCAACGTAAATGTTGCTCGATGAGAAAACCGGATTTCGCTTACGTGTCGGGCCGTTTGTCTCTCGACATAGTTGACCCAATTTCTGACCCTTAACTTACATCCGAGAGCAGGGAGGGATAGCCGAAAAATCCGTGGAACGAAAACAGTTTCACGCCACGAATTTATCATCGAGCATTTTGCCGTTAATTCATCTTTCCGAGATCCTATCCGTTTATCCGCTCCGCTCTGAAAATCTTTACCAAAGATTTTCAGATATTTCTACGTTTTGATTGGCAAGAATGTTTGCCAAAATTTTGAAAAATAATGGAAAAAATTTTGTTGTGACTGTTTCTAATTAATGATTCGAAAGATCGGATCGATATATTAATGAAATTCTTCAAAAAAATTCTTTTTTTTTTTGAAACGAAACAAAATAGAAAATTATTTCAATAATAAATTATCACACTTTGTTCTCGATACCAATTAAATTCCAAATTAAATTCTCAAATGGATTTACAAGGATCCTTTTTTTTTTTAAAAATCTATCAAAATCCCCGTTCAAAACAAAACAGGATAAAATTATCAATCCAATAACAGGTACAAAGAATTCTTTTTCCCTGAGTATCGGTCGCGGAAATGGTTCCCCGGCGTGTAATCGAAAACTAATCCCCCGGTTAATCGCTGGAATCGAGTAGAAAAGAGTTCGCGTATTCGCCACGCGATTATCTTTGGCGAACAAACGAACCGATGGTCCCACGACCGCCAAGTTCAGAGTTTTCTAGTAAGCAACAAGTTGTCGTGAACGCGATTACTTGTTGGCTCGTAAATAATGAAAAGCAGCATCGCCGACACAGCTTCTCTCTCTCTATTTCTCTCCCTTTCTCTCTCTCTCTCTCTCTGTCGGGCCACGAGGAGATTTTACATAAATTTAAACGTAGTAGTTCACCGATGTTCCAGGGCAACGCGCGACTCTGCATGCGCCCGGACATCCGGTATGTCGGTGCTTCTCTACTGGCGAATAAAACGAAAAATTCTGGCACCATTCTGTCGGTCATAAAACGATCGAGAGAATGTGCATTCGTACGGTTTTCGGGGACAGTATTTCACGTGCACGACCGCAAGCTTTCGCGATATTGTTGTTGATTTATATCGTGCCTCGGAGAATCGTCACGTTAAAAGTGAAAATGTTAATAAATTTCGAGAAATCGCAAAAAATAAATATACGAATTCTGTAAAACGTGTTTGATTATTTTTTAAAATATATAGATTTTTATGTTTTTTTTTTCTGCATTAATTAATTTCGATGAGATTTTTTTATACATTACGAATATCGTAATATTATTTAACGTTTTATAATAAATTTAAATATAAAAGTTTTTTTTTTACTAATGATTTTATTAATTTGTCGAAAATATTAATAATCGGAAATAGAAACAAAGAGAGGAAATACAAATATTTTTTTTTTAAATTTATTCATTTATATTTAAATTTCGTATCAATTTCATTGTAAAAAAATCTCATATGATTTAAATAATCGAGTAATTATAAAATAAAATATATACAAATTCTATTTTCCATATTTTGATAATTCGATAACCGATAAAAAAGTAATTTATAAAACATTTATGAGCCACTTCTATCTTACAAGTATCTTTGAAAATTTACAGCTTTTATCTTGTTATCGAAACTCTCCTAATATGAATTTGATAGAAAGATAAATTTATAAAAAGAAACGATTTTGAGTTCTTATATCCTAGAATCGAAGAAACGATATTTCTGCTTATGTTTAAATAACGTTTGAATAAAAAGGCCGAAAAAGTTTTTCGATTAGATCTACTGCTCGAAACAAGATTTACAACGAGAATAACCAGTCACCACCCCCCTTTCTTGTCCACCAATATAGTCGAAGCAATAATAAAGTGAAATGTCGACGAGAGTGCAGGAAGCAAGAAGTGAGAGGAATAACCGAAGAAGTTCCTGCACCCTGGATATTCAATTTCAATCGGATTCCTCGAGTGCTTCATCCTTAGAATCCGTTACAAAAGTTTGGTTCACGATATGGACCGGTGAACCGAACAAATTTCGACCACTTTTAGCCCGAAGAAGCCGTGTTTTAAAAGTACACGGAATATAAGTGAAACTTGTATCCCTATTCCTTTCGAAAAGTCGTTAACTTTCCACTAAAGCATAATTCATATCCTTCGATACCCTTTTACTTTTATCTATTCCAATTTCGATGTCACGATTCCATCTTTCGTTCATCGAGAAATGTTTAAAAACGTTTGAAATGCGAATAACGAAAATGTATTATAAAAATTTTGAAAAAATGTTTTAAACCTAATATCTGATTCGTTTGTTCCGATAACCCGCAATTGTAAAAATAATAAAAGGAACAACGATAGCGATTAATTATATATAAAGATATCTTTTATAATACTGTTATCTGATATATGAAAGACACGTTGAACGAACGCGAATAATCGTGGGAAGAGAGGTGAAAGAATTAACGATAATAACAATTAATTAATACATTCTCGATAATTAAATGGAGAAATGGTAATGAGAAGCGCAACAGAGCATTACACTTTGATGGATATACACATAATTTCTAGTAGGAAATAATTGATTGAGAATCGATTAATAAGCATGTTAATATGAAATCAAATCCTATAATATTTCTGAAAAATATCGAGATGGATGATTTGATTGGTGAACGCATTAAATTGAAATTATAAATATACTATAATGATTGATCGATAAAATGATCGATGTATTCGAAAGAATTAACGATATTTTAACCTGACACTATTTTTGGAAAGTTGATTTCAAAACTTTTTTCCTTTTCCATCAAATTCTTAGTTTATTTTGTATATCGACACAACGACAACCATTCTAACCTATATCTTTTTCGAAAGCCACGAAAGCTAGGTAATCGTATAAAGTGCGCACCATCGACAATCAAATTCATTTTTCAATGCACTCAATCGAGAAATGTTTCGCGACATTGTCATATATTCAACCACTGGAACACATAAAAGGACCGAAAACTGGGGCAATTACGCTTCCATCAGCATGAAAATTATTGCGAAAACAAACTTTCGCTCTTCGAACATTCGAAAATGGAAAAAAGTTATTAAGTTAGACTACCGACCAATTACGAGAGAAAAAATTGAAAATTGCAAGTGAAACTATCGTTATATCGTTAACAGGCCACTTTTTTTAAAACTATACAATGTTTGTTCAAATTTTCGAATTTGAAACGAATACATATGCTCTATACGCGATGATAACGAGCTAAATAGTCTAACTATACAATCTATTGACAGAGGCATAACGTGGGACGATCCAATTGAAGTGTAATTGTTTCAGGTTACAAACCTTCGGTAACAAATCCACAAATCTACCGCAGAATAGCATACCGTGTATTTCCGATATTTGCTTGTGTTTCACCTAATAATATTCGTTATGAATAGTCTTTTTACTCTGAAGTTAGTTACGTTCGATTTTCTCGTACAAATCGAGACTTTAAAAACTATTATTATATAAAGCTTCTGTATAATGGAAAGAAAAAAAAATATATTTTGCTTATGGTTGAGAAAAGATTATAAAAATAGCCAATCATAAAAGAAAGTAACGGTTTTTATTTTTTTCAATCGCATAACGTCCATTAAGCGCGGCTATGCCACGAAGTAATTCGATATTACGCAGCAAATGTATTATGGGAAACAAGACGCAATAGTATAGAAAAAGAAAAGAAAACAAAACGAGAAACACAGAATGTACATATACGTTTGAAAACAAATGCCCTACCTGACGAAAATTCTTGGAAAACTGAATCGAACGAGTCAGATGTCAACAAACCATAAAAACAATTCGAAACGCCTATTATACGTATATGTATGTATATTGTACGCCATTGTACATTCTATAGCATCATTCGCGATATATTTTTACGACGCAATTTTTCGAACGCATTTTTCGAACGCAATTTTCTGAACACAATTAAAAATTAATCAAATATAACCATGTTATAATAATTACCATTTAAGATTAATAAACGTATTATAATATCACTTAAAAAATCTTACCTTATTCGCGATGCTTGATTTTTCGGCTTGTCACTCCTTCCCTTCCTCCGAGAAGGATGAACAATGTCAGTCGGGAAGAACGACGAGAACACAACTCACATATCACTCACAGACATCGCGAGAAAAACTCGTGCTCAAAATTCGTAAAGAATACCCGTAAATACAATTGTTTTCGTCGAAGAACGAACAAGGTACGGGGGGACACGTAATGGCGCGAGCGTCTACCGCAATTTCACGCAAGTTTTCGACGTGCGACAACGAAAGGTGGAGAGAGACAGTGAAAGATAAAAAGGAGCGACGCACTGCCACAGCACTGCGTACGAATTTGGTCGGATCACGAGAACGAAAAGGGGAAGGAGGTTCTCACGTTTCACGACACGATTCACGCACGGGTCACCGACAGCATCGATACGATGCTTTTAGCTCGAGGGTTGTCGCGGTACTGCGAGCAGCGCGCCACTCGGCGTCCCGACCGTGCGCCGCGCAACTGCTCATTTACTATCCGTTGTTCCTATTGGCTGATGCGTTCGCGCCGTACTCTCTCATTGGTCTATTCAAAGCGACGCATGCACCGTGGTCACAGTTGAAACTTAACACGACAAAAAGCATGCAGATAAATAATATATTACTATTTTTATTTTTAATAAAAAGCACAATGGCTGCATTAACGATTTATATTGTTGCATAAAAGATGCGTATTTTTCTTTGCTCGGTTTATGACGACAAATACATACAGAGGGAATACGAATAGACTATGCAGAATGAAATTGCAGCTCTGTCTGCGGTAATTGTAAATGTTTCTATAACGACGCCAGTATATTTGAGAGTGTAATTTTCCCGACACAATTATAATACTAGTTGCTACCCAACCCATAATTAACGCTGTTGTGTTGCTTTCTATTTTCAATTCAAGCATACCTTGTTTAATTTACACTAGTCATAATTTAACAAATTCTAAATATAATTCTAATAAAATTAATCTAATTAATTATTTAATTAATATTTTTTCTTTTCTTTTGTAACTAATTTATTATAATTTAACTTTCAACACATAAAAATTATTCATTATTATTAAATTATTGTAGTTTAATACTTTTAGTGAATGAATGAAATGAAATTGTAGTATAGTTGCAAAAGATATTCTGTTGCCTGTTAAGAGTAAACCACAAATCAAAGACATGGAAGAAGAACGAAACAAAAATTGAAGAACGGACGGAAAAAGAAGAGTGTTAAATTGACGAAGGTTTCGTTTCTCATGCTCGTCTTCACAGAAATTATGGGATAACGTAAAGCAGCGTTGTTTAACGAAATACCGGTTTGCTTCGAACGTTTTTCACAAAACCACTTAACTGAAATTACCTGATTTGACATAGATGAGTGGCAAGAAGTTAAGAGAAACGAGGTTAAGGCGAGAACGACACAGCTCACGTAATCTTGATTTGCGAGGGTTTCGTGATAGCAATCGATGATAAGGTTTCATTCTAACGATGATCGAATCGAGCCATTCTGTGAATCAATTCACTGTTTTGTAACTGATCGCAAAAATTCTTCTTATATTTCCTTACATAATAGAAGAATAATAATATTTGAATATGCAAATAATATATAGAGAGAATGAAAATAAAAATAGATCCTTTCAGAAAGAAACATCAATATCGTGAAAATATTTTCGCGAAACTTCGCGAACAAAGGATATTTGTTCCGCTTTCTTCGATTTTATCCATTTGTGTTGGATGGAAAGAAAATTTATATTATGAAGTTAACGCTTGCCATCTCTCTTTACTACGAAAAGAAGTAGAAGAGAAAGGGAAAAAAGGCCGACGAACGATTCACGCGACTTTAGACCGTGAAGATACACTTGCCCAGTTGGAAGAGAAACTTTCATTCTCGCGATACTTTTCTTTTCCCTTGTACCAATTCTCCTTTTTCTTCTCCCTCTCCTTCTTCCTTTCTCTTCCTTTTTCTTATTTTATTTTTTTTTTATAAGAATCAACCACCCAGTCTCATTAATTCTTTTCTTTTGCCCGGAAAACTTGTACATATCCACGAATCGCGTGTCTGACCGTTTCTTCCCCGTTATCCGTCCACTGGTCCTCTCATTTTTCATTCGTCGCTTGGAGAAAAGTGCACTTTAGCCGTGTCACCTGTAGACAAAGATACAAAGGAATATTCCGTGCGTCTGCGAATATCACGTAGCCGGGCCAATGGAATATTTCATGCGGTACCATGAGTGCATGTCATTGCTCTTGGATCCGTGTTTGTATCCTGTCCAAGCACGTGGGACGTTCCATCCATCCGTATAGAAGTATAGCACACGGCGAAACCGGATGCGCAATGCAGGTGATGGGAATTGATGTCCTTACCTACGTAAAAATTCCTCAATAATTTCTAAACTACATGCACTACACGCAAAAAAAAAATATTCGGATTTCGTTTCTATCCTATCGATGTCGAGGTGCGGAAATACACTCGAAAGTGAACGAATCTCTCTCAAGAAAATTTTTCACAAATCGACGTTCCGTTAAAAATGAGCGTCGAACAGTGACTTTCATTCTCGACCAGAGTATCCCCTGGTAACAAATGACTTTTCGAGAACAACTCATGAAAAATTTATTTCCAAATATATTAGCTTTGCTTTAAGGATGTCTAAAACTTTTCGAAACATTTTTTTTTTTTTTTTTACAAATGAATATATACTACATCGAGGGTGACTAATTTCCTTCACTCCCAACACAATGTCCACTCGCGAAAAAAAATATTCTCGAAAAGTTTCGCTCTCGAACAGTATCCTCGACAAAACATTCATCGCGCCTTTCATCGATCAAACCTTTTGTTCCTCTTGTTCTTTATTCAAACCACAGAGACGAAGATTTATACTTACTTCGAAAGTCTCAATCCTTTTTCTTTCGTTCGAATACACCGCATAACGAGTAGAATCTCAAAAAGCAAGAGTTAGAAACGAGTTGGATCGTTCGCTCTAAAGCTTGTTGCTTGTGAAAGTAAACAACATTTCGAGGTAACAATCCCGGTTTCTTCGGTAATTTCGGAAATGTTAAGCGCGGGAGAATGGCCGCGAAACATAAGTACTAATGAGATCCGGGGAAATATAATTATTTAAGCAACCAGACTCTGCCTCTCCGCATCGAACTGCACCGCACTTGCTTTCCAATTATTTACAAAACTGTCTAGTTTTCGTTACAATCTACGCGTGCAATTAAACGCAACGACACTGAATACAGACCCGTTCCAGACTTGACACGATTTAATCGAGGAACGATTACTTACGCGTTCTGTTTCTTCGAATCTCACTCTTAACTATCACCAATCCTAATTAAACGCATTAATTGCGACTCTCTTTTGAACAAAGTGCGATAATATCTCGAGAATACAGAATTTCTATCTTTCTTTCCATATTTATTTACATCATGCTAGGAAAATATTGATTTTAGGATATTAATGAATTTAATTAAATTGCACGATACGTTCGATGCGTGAACAACACAATCGTGACGTTTTCCAAGAAAATACGAGAGATGGGAAAGAATTTCCTACGTATTTCTTAATCCATTTGCATTTTTCGCCGCATTTCACGATTGTTTCTCGCACTTATCGAAAATCAATAACCATGGAATGTGCGGAGCGCTTCATTCCCGATAAATCCCCCCTAAGCCTCTTTGGAAAATTATTAACTATTGTCGTTGGCTGGCTATTTCCTAGGCGAGATATCAAGCAAATCGAACACGATCATTCGTAGACAGATTACTTGGGGTGTAAGGGAAACTTTATCACCTGGTTGGACGATATACGCGGTTTATCGAATTCCGTTCGAATGATGGATTATCGGTTTCGAGGCACGAAATTCATCTTGAACGAGTATCTCGTGGCACGCGATGAATTATCGATACATACTCGAGACATAGCCGGGTATCTCCTTTACGTAGGCGCCCGTTGTACCGTTGCCCGGAATGATAGATGAGCCTATCCGAAACCGAACGATATATTCGAAAACTCGACGATCGGGTAATCAAAAGGACCGATAACGCGACTCGCTCGACGATCGATTCGTTTCAATTCGTATCTCCATTTTCTCGTGCGCTTCATACGCGTGGATGGATCAATGCAAAAATCCAACAACTTCATCTTCGACATCGTTTGGCGCGATGAATAAATTATTTTAAAATGCGAATTAAAATGTTTTACCTTGTATTGTACCTTTTGGCAACGCTTGCCTTATGGATATAAAATTCATATACAATTTTCACCAAGAAATTGTATTAGAATGAAAAGGAAGTTTGGCAAGGATTGGTCAGCATCTGAAAAAATTACAGAGAATCACTTCCTGATCTTTATTATTATTTCTTTTTTTTTTCTAAATAAATAGATCTAAATAAATAGGTATTCATATTGATGGCAAGTTTTTAGTTCTTATGTAAAGATAGATTCAAAGTATTATAATGAAGATCGATTTCTTTATCTAATGTCGCGTGCACGCTGCTGTTCGCGAATAATTTACGATCAGTTGGCAAACAAGTATATTATCAAGTTAACAAATCGATAGTGTGAATATTTCAACGGCGAAAAGCTCTGGA
The DNA here is from genome assembly GCF_000469605.1 of Apis dorsata. NCBI lineage: Eukaryota > Metazoa > Arthropoda > Insecta > Hymenoptera > Apidae > Apis > Apis dorsata. Next base: position 627,300 of record NW_006263567.1, read on the forward strand.
AACGGTACATCAAAGGATCTGTTCGTAAGCTGAATATTTAGAAGGGGTTGTAATGGTCTCAGAGAATTCAATACTACTGGATATGATAGTTTCGCTGTTTGCTACTCAGCTTCAGCCAACGAATGCATAGCATTGCTCGCCATTTTTCAATTTCATGCTTGAGTATAGATTCATCGTAGTTTTATTTATTTAACATGCTCTCAAATTTTCAGTTCAGAATTACTTTCACGCGAAGATAATTTAAAAAAAAAAAACACAATATATATACAGTCCTCTATTTTCCACGATTAATTACATTAACTCTCCTCCATTATTCTTTCGCCTTTCTTATATCCCAGGCAACCTTCAACCCCTGCACCAGGGGTTTATCAACATCCAGCCAAGAATCTGTTACCCGATCCCCGGCAAGAAGACAATGAACACGCCGTAATCCCGGTTCGTTGTCCCTTTATTATCAAAGCCGTGTCGCAGAGCAGTCCTCCCGATGAAATTACGTTACCCCGAGGATGGGTACACGCGGCCGGCCATAATTTTCTTCCGCGCAATTGGTCGCCTAGCATTACGCCCCCGTTCTCAGCCCGCCATTCCTACCACCTGCCAGCATCCTCCCTTTTTTTTTCCACCTATCTTCCCCCTTCCATCCCCGAAAGGAAAGTCAATGTCAATGCTGTGCCCTCTTTCCACCCCCTCGTTTCCCCTTTCCTTCTCTCGCGGATCGTAGACATTTCTTCCAGTTTATTTTTTTCCTCCCCCTCGCCCCCTTTTTGAAGGATTATGACGAAAGAAAGATGAAAGATGCGGCGACGCGAATCCTGGCGGAGGGAACGCGTTTTTCCAACTCGAGGAGCCGAATCGTTGGAATCTCGTGCGCACGGATACCCTCGGAAATCGCTTTTTTTCGCGAGCAGACGGTGCGCGCGCGGAATACGCAAAGGGTCGATTGAGTTTTTTTTTTTTTAATTGTCTCGCTTATGCGGCGAGCGAGCCGGAAAGATCAACGTTGTTGCTTGGAAATTCTTTCTTAAGTGTCGCAGAGATCTCGAGCGTAACATAATTTATTCACAATTAATTTTGGACGAATTATAAAGAAGAATTGTAAATAAATCGTCATGTAAATTATTATATAAGAAACTCTCTCTCTGTTTATAACTAAGATCTAGAAATAGAAGAAATACAGCTATCACACGGTTTAACCATCCCTATCCTCTTTTTTTATCAGAATTCGATTACCGTCGGATACGTAAGCAAGAAACACAAAAGCGTAATTTGCCCCGGGGATAATTAATCGTTCGAACGAGTTTCTAACATCGCAGCCATTATCTCGAAGATGCGGCAGCATCCTTGATCGAGGAACAATTGTTTTCAAGCTAGCTTCCGCTCGGGGGAGGGGCGGTGTTGTAACAGCGAGGCGTCGTCGCGCCTCTTCTCGTTCTATCTCCTGCACGGTTTTTAACGTACACCGGCTTTTAATAGCACTTAACCCCTGTTAACGCGCCACTGCCTTCGAGCTTATCGATGCGCTTCTTTGTTGCGGGGCACGTTAACGATTCGATCGGGTCGAGCGTTCCCCGGTGGCGGCGCGCCGCGTTCAGTCATCCATTAACGTCGATGATTAATCGGTAACGATTGATCGATGTCTCTCCACCGTTCAAAATCCGATCGAGCGGATATATCCCTTTGTTAAGACAATTTTTAATTATCGATCGCTCTCGTAGGCCAACGATCTCCTTTATTATCACACTCCCAATTATCTACTGGAATAACGTATAATAGAAAATCCTTCTCCGCCAAATTTCTGTCCACTGTGCATCGAAGACGATGATGCTTCGTGAATCTGAATCTACGAATGATTCTGAATTATATTCTTTTTTTTTTTTCAAAATCTGGTTATCGGCGATCAGATTTTCTTAATCTCCTTTTTTTTTTCTCCATTCTTTTTCCAGTCTTATTTATGCTCCCCCTTTTCCTTTTCAATATCATCCGCAATAATCTATTTTTTTATAATCTATTTAATTTTATATTCGTTCAATTCGTTATTGAAATGCGAAGAAATCAAGAACCGGCCTAGCTTCCAAAGTAGCCAGCGAGTAATTCATCCCTCCGCTTCCCTCTAAACTGAAGAATCATTTGGAACGATCTGTGGGCAAGAGTGGAGGTAACCAGAAACCAGGGATTCTCGAAGCACAGGTTTGATCGAGTGTTCTTCCTCCAAGACTCCAATTCCCCGCGGCAAAGTGGCCTTTCCTCGCGAAAAAGTTTATTCAGCGAATTAACAGCGAGCGTGTTCACCAGCCTAGGTAAATATCGAGCTGATCTCGAGTGGCTCTCACTCTCTCTCTCTCTCTCTCTCTCTCTCTCTTTCTCTTTTCTTTCTCTTTCTACCGGAGCTTGTCCGCAGAAGGTACGTTTGTTTCGCTCGATGGAACACGCGGGATCCGGTTAAATGAGTCCGTCGGACGCATAATGGAAAGGACGTGTCATACATTGGAGCAGATAAGAGAGGAGCTTTACTCCATTAGATACCCCGTGCCCTTCCACGTTCGCCGCTATTTAATTACACCGTTTTTGCGTTTGACAAAATGTAATCTCACACTTGTATTGTCTACGTCTGTCCCTTAATCTGCTCGTCATTGTCCGCGCCCTCGCCCTTGCCCTCGCGTTCCCTTTCAACGGATTTTAACCCCGCCCCGGGTGGGGGAGTTTGCTCGTGGATCGTGGAAAAAAGAAAAAGGAAAAGGAAAAGAAAAAAGCTTCGATCTTTTGAAAAATGTTGGATACACATACACACACACATATATGCACGAGGAGAAAAATTCCAGCCGAGGTCGAGTTATCGATTGATAAAGGTATTCCCCAAAGCCGGTGATATCCGACTGGAACGCGACGATTTTCCCCTATTTTTCCCATGACCATAGGACTTGGTCGATCGTGTCGTCTCTGTGCATAGACGATCGAGCCGAACGATCGCGGTTCTTTTTATCCACGAAATTGAATTCACCGGGGTAAACTCTATTCAGAGATCCCCTCCTACGCTACCTACGCGATCTAGCCTTGATCGAGAGGGCCATGACCCTCCCCATTATACTAACCGCCTTTTTTTTCTATCCAGACATAATATTTTTTTCCATTCTTCTTCAATGTTTCTTCATACATTCTTTCCACGCATATCGTAAGAGTCTTTCAGTTTTTTGTCGTTGGTGTTTTTTTTTTTTTTCTTTTTCGATATTATTCGACGATCGCGAGTTCTTCAAGTTTAAGGTCATAAAAGTCAAGATCGTTCGCGGAAGATATTAAGTCGTGTCATTAATTTCTATTTTATAAAAATGTTAAAAGCAAACGAAAGGAAACGAGGAAGCATTAAATGGAAAATAAAGAAAAAGGGGAGGGGGGGAGAAAAAAAGAAATTTAGGAATCTCACCAATTTCGGGGCAAAAACAGGGAGAATTACAGTGGATGCAGCGCGAAACTTACGAGACTACGGTAATTGAAATAAAACGAGCAATATTCCTCGGGAAAAGATTTTTCCAGCGTGCACTTTTTTCCCCTCCATTCTACCGCAATTACGAGGAAACAAGTTCCAGGACGAACAGAGCCGGTTTTTCGAGCGGTTCCTTCGAGGCGCGTTGCGCGGAAAAATTCTGGATATCTCGTGTATTTAACTTTCATCGTGATTCACCGTAAGAACGAAGGTCGCGAATTGTTCCACAGCTAATATCTTACTTCCAGACCGCGAGTCTCTGTGCATTGCGCAACAATGAGGAGCGTTACTGAAAAGAGAGTCCCTCTTATGGCCGGAACCTTCCACCCCTCTGTATGACTTTCCCTCTTTTAAGGGAGAAACTTAAGTACCTTCCTTTCGCTTGTGTTTCAAATATTCTCTCTCTTCCATCTTTCCACTTGTGTCGCTTTTTCTTTCTTTTTTTTTCTTTCTTTCTTTTTTTTCTCTTTTTCCTTTTCTTCATTTCGCCAAGAAGGCGAGAAGGAGAGGACAATGACGACAAGTGGCACGTCGATAACTGCTCGACGATAAAAATCACGACGGTGGATTACAAGGTTATGAGGAAGGCTATAAATATGAGTTCCTCTTCGTTCGGTCGGGCAAAAAGCGGGGCAAAGTTTCGATCGTCGAACAGCAATCAGGTCGAGGTTGAAAGGATCATTAACGGTGGGTCAAAGATTTCGAGAATGTAAAATGTACTCGTTACTCGTTTTCATCGTCGAAAATTTCAATTTTGATATTCGATACGAGCAAAACAATGTTTCGAAAATGATTCGATTTTGCCTAACATGTAGAATATATAATTCCTATCTAAAAATCCTATCTTATATTATAACAGGTCCCTGAGGACAATATAATTCTTTTCGTACTATTCACTTTCGTATTCGAAATATTTACATATACGTGTTTCCAGATGGATCTCACGATTTATCCAAACAAGACGATAAAAGAATCAAACAAAAGGATCCGGTGGAGAAATCGTTTCTTAATTCTCTCGAGAAAGATCGTTAAACATTTACTCGCACCGGTTGCGAAAAAATTCGTGCGCAACGAGAGGAGAAAATTAAAGCGCAAAAATATGCGAGATAATGGAGCGTATGCAGTGCGAAAACTTCGTCGCTCTTTTTCCTTTTTTTTCTTTTCTTTTTTTTTTTAATTCCGTCAGTTTTTAATACTTGGCTGTCAGAGAACAACGAAACATTTCTCCTGCGTCGCGTAGATACTCCTTTGCCGGGCATGGGACTGCTTTTAAAGCTTTTATGGGGAGACAGGTGCTTCAGCCGGCATCATCCCCATATATCTTCAAAGAGGACACTGAGGACGCGGCAAACGCAACCCGATTCAGAAACAACGTTCCTGGTCTTCCAGTTGTACGTCCGCAATTCCATGCTTTCAATTTTCGCGTGGAAAAATATTCCAAGCCATCATCGCGAGAAATAATGTTCATTGCGAATCGAATCGATTAATTACAAAATTAAAATTTTCTTTGCTTATTCAAATCGTTTTACCATCCCCCTCTCCCTACCAAATGTGTCTGACTGCGATCGTCTGCTCCTATTTTCGGATACTCGGAATAAAATTGTAAAAGTTTGTAATTTCTGAAGGAGAATATGAAAAAGTGTATCGCGTTAACTTTTTAACAGAGTCGAAACAAGTTGGAAAATTAATTAATTAAAATTTCGAATAAAGTTACTTCATTTAAAATAACATTTCATTAAAATAACATTTATTCGTAGTTACTATAATTGTCAGAGTTCTTCGTATAACTTTAACCGTGATTAGCTTTCTTAAAATTTTCATCTCTGTCTTCTTCTTGCTCATCGTGAAAATTTAAAACAATGTAACTAAAATAATACAAAACAAAACAAACAATGCAACGTTCGGATAATATAGAGAGATATACATATATATATATGTATATACACACGATATACATTCGGATATCGAAAAAAAAAATTGCATCGCGCAAAAAAATATTTATTTATTCCGCCACATCGGATAAACACCAATAACGCGTTTAACAATCGATCCTATCCGGTCGAAATCACCGGAATTTCCGTTTGCCTTTCGAGGATACGCCTCCGTTACGATATTCCGGTCGCTCGGCTAAATGGATTAAACAAACGGCCCCGTTTTAATATTTGCGATGGTGGGACGATTGTTATGAAAATAGAGTGGATCGGGGCGCGGCGTTCATTATCGAGTCGCGTTGTACACGCGAGAGAGGGAACGAAGGAGGAGGAAAGGCGGAACGGCGTTTCGAAGCGCCCCGATGATGAAACGTGGAAAAACTCAACGCCCCTCCCCACTCCAAAACCGGCGTTCCGTGGTGGCGACCCAACACACCGTGCGCGCCGACACGAGCTGCGAAAATATTAAAGCGACGCATCCCTGCTGGTGTCAGGGGCCCCAGATATAAATTCAGCGCGATATTACGCCCCGGCCTAGCGTGAAAGAGGTTGCTGCCGTGACTGATCGCGCGCGCCCCCTCCCCCTCCTGGATTTTACAACACCTTTTATTAACCAGTGGGCCAGTATGAAACAAGTTACTGTCCATTTAGTTACACGTGGAAAGATTGGACGGAGAAGATTGGGAGACGCTTCGGGATTCCTTTCGGGTTTAAAGGGGATGGAGAGCGAGAGGAAGATTGGGAAGGTAGATTTTTCAATTTGAATTAAGTTCTTTTTAATGTGTTTAAGATACAATGGAATAAGTAATTATCAATAATTTTTGTTTAAACAAATGATCACTGAGAAAATTAATGGCATAAAATGGAAAATTCAGAATGGAGTCCATATAAAAATTAAACGAAATCTATTTCTTTCTTTTCAGAGAACTGCGTTTCAATTTTATACAAAAAATTTAAATTATATAGATGAAGATCCAAGGTTATATTGATTCTCGTGGAAGGAAAATTGTTAAGTAATTCGATTACCAAATCCGCTCGATCAAAAAGAAATCCTCAACATCCTCGGATTCCGTTAAAGGGGCGAATGATTAAATGTATCTCGTAATCTCGTATCTGTCGCCCCTTGCCCATTTCCACAGACTCACGATCGTCAAAGAGCGATCTCGCGAGGGTTGGGCCGCGACCAACCGTAACAAGGTAAACCAAGTGGGGTTTCGAGACAGATCGGTTCTGAAAGGGCGAAAAAGGGAGAGAACCCTCCCTTGGCAGCTTAGTCACGAAACTTTCGTCGGGAATCGGGAAAATTATAATTCTCGTAAGTGCTCGGGAGAGGCAAGAAGCATAAGAAGAAGAAGAAGAAGAAGAAGAAGAAGAAGAAGAGAAGGAGGAGAAGGAGGTCGACGAAGAAATCGAGGATTTCTCTTCCCGGTTATACGAATTTCAACCCCTAGAAACAGACAGAGTATCTGTGTCTTTATACATTTGTGTGCACGCGTTTTCGTGCAAAGTCTCGCGATTGCCTCGATCCTTGAATCTTTTCCATCCACGATCTTTCTTCCCCTGACGAAGTAAAATTGAAACGAGCCATCGAGGAACGTTCGTTCGTCTTTCGAGTTTTTGCTCGAATAAATCTCGAGGAGTGTCGCTACCAAGAAAATATGGCCAGGTTCTCGCGAGATTTTCACCGGCTTCGCTTCTGTTAATCGAGAATCAAATATTTTTCAGAAATGATGATTTGGAATATTGCACAAACATTAACGGGAAATTTATAGAATTGAACGGCATACAATATTTTTCTATCCTTTTTGCAAGAAAAAAAGAATGGAATTAACAGGAGAAGATAATTCTTCAATTCCTTTTTTGAATCGTGATTACTTTTCACGATAAATAAATAATTCTCTTCTCTCTTCGAAAATGAAATAAAAAAACGAAATATGTGATTAACAGAAAGGAAAATAATTCAATGGTGTCCATTCTTTTTCGAATTATCTATTTATTAAAAAATTTTCATCGTAAAGTTTTCCAAGCCACTTCACGCCATCCCCTTGCAAAATTTCGAGCACATAGAACGAAAGTACAAAGGGCGACACGTTGTTTTGGAAATTCCAAAAGAGACATTGAAACTTCCCCTTTAATTGAAACTTAGTAATTAATTAAATCGAGGTTATGAAGTCACTGTTTTCAATCCCGAATAAATAATAAAGAACTGCCACCCTTTCGTCGCGAGCGAAAAAGTTTCGCAAGGCGAAAAAAAAAAAGGAAAGGAAGAAGAAGAAGAAGAAGAAGAAGTGAAACAGAACGACGACCGGTTGCGGATAGCCGAAGAATCCGTGGATCGCGCGTAGCTGCCTCGTTTAATCTCTCTCGAGAATCTCCTCGTTGAATCGTGGAATTTCAGCAGTGAATTAAGTACAGATTCATCGAGAACGATCTTTCATCGCGGTTGACACCTATTACGAAGGCATCGTAGAAAATGGAGGATGATAAATGGCCGTTCTTTCTCTATCCTTTCCACGAGTGTCCATTAAAATTGCGACCAATTAAAAGAGATTCAACTTTTGCGTAATGTCGAAAGGATGATGATCGTTGATCTTTTCATCCTTCTCGTCCCTTCCTTTCTTTTTCTCGAAAAAAAGGGTCCCCTTTCCATCCACGGGAGCGTAAAAGGATAGTGCGTGTGATCATCCCTGTGCGATCGTTCCTCGTTTAACGTGGCGTTTCACGTGGCCGGCATTCGCGATCAAACCGATCGGAATGAACGAATTTTAACGACGAAAGCGGCGAAATTGAAACATTTTGAGGAATATTTCGCGTGAAAAAATATCGAAAAGCATAAATATTTGTTCGTGGGCGAAATTGCTGCTGGTTGAATCTTGTTGTTTTTTTTTTTTGTTGTTGTTTAATTCCACAATAGGTGAGGTAATATAACGTCAAAGAGGATTCAATTTTTAAAATATTTAAATCTTTTTTTCAATTTATTCTTGTGGTTAATAAATAATACAGCTCGATACGAATTTATGTCGTGTGCTCGTCGTGCTATCGAAGAAAAATCAGAAAAAGTTAAATCTCTATGAAATGAAAGTCTGTCTTTACGAGTTACGAGTCTGCAAGAACTAATAAACGATTGTATAATGCGAGGAACAATGGTTGTTGTACGGTGCTCGAGTTAATTAGAGAATTGCTCTTGCAGACGGTTTCCGAGAAATTAATCAAGTATCAGGGCTGGAATCTGCTTAATACGATAACGGAGTGGCTCTCTTTAACCCTCTGTTACGAGGATATGAAAATCGAAATAAAAAAGAGCTTGGTCAAACTCTTTTCTGCCTTCACTTTTAGTATTTACAACGAGAGGGATTACCATCGACAATCTTCTATTAAAGCTATTCATTTTTTACGATCATTTCTTTTTTTTACGTCGTAAAAGAACAACTGAAGATATTCATGAATTCCTGTGATAAACGTCGGGATATAAAAGCAAAAAGAATTCTGATGTTTTGTCCGTAATTAATTTACTTTTACCGTCTAAAATTAAAGAATAAATCAAAATAACTGTATCGACATAAAAACTCAATTCGAATATTTGACTCCTCCTGAAGTGGATGCAAAAACTTTCTATAATTAATTTATTTATTCTTCAACCTTTCTGAAATTGCCTAAAACGATAAATTAGGATAAGAAAGAAAGCTCAATTCAATGCTCTCTTATCTCACGAGACCTCGACGAAAGGCAAGAAATCAAACGATCTACATAAAAATACTCCCCATAATTAATTTATTTATCCTTCACTCTACAATCTTCCCTTTAAAAAATTACTTAAAACAATAAAACAAACTAAAGAAAGAAACTATTTATTTATCGAAATCAGTTTCAAATTCAAATGATTTCTTTTTTCCCAAGAAAAAATTATCCAAAAGCGACGAGACCTCGACGAAAGCCAGGAAACAGGAGGAAGGTTGGAAACACGGACCGAGACCGAGGGTAACTAACCGCGCCATAGCCGAGCGCTTGCATATTTCACGATGTCATCACGTTCAGTCTGACGTTCAGTCCGCTCCAAGGCAGATTCTCCAAGAGGTTTGACTACGATGTCTTTGATGACGGAACACGCGATGACGGAAGAAGATAGCCACGAGACGACGAGGAATCGATCTATCGCGCCGCAAGAATTATCCAACCAAGTGATACAACCCCGTAAGTGGGCGGCCAGCCGTCGGTTGACAGATCGGCTCTCGAAATTAATTAAAATCCATCCTCGATGGTGATTAATTACTGACCGTGTTAAACGTCTCTCTCTCTCTCTCTCTCTCTCTCTC
>NW_006263567.1:637188-639002 GCF_000469605.1 Apis dorsata
ATTTCGTAATGAATACGAAAACTTGTACGATGCGTGTGTATAAGTTTCTCTTCGTGGGAAAGAAGCGCGAAAGTTTGCCGAGAGGACGAACGAAAGTGAATCAAAAGACGATAGTTCATTGGCGACATATTACATAGAATATCGAGGAAGAAGTAGCGAATTCTGGATACGGAAATGAGAAGCGGACGCTTCGAGGAGGGACGCATCTCGAGAATGAAGTGTGACGAGCACGAAGGAGGAAAAAGTGTCTTTTTCCATAGGAGTGTCGCGTTTAAATTGAAATCGGAAAAGAAGAAAGGGGGTGGATAAATACTTCGAGGCGCAGGGTGAAGAAAATTCGAGGCAAGTGGAAGCGGAGAGGGAAAGAAGATAACTATTACGCAGGAAGGAAGGCAAGGAAAAAGAATTGTAGCTAATTCGAATTATCCTTTCGTCTATAGCTTCGTGGATTTCTTCTCTTTTTTTCTTTGATACTCTACGCCCTCTCTTCCCGTTCGTTCCCCCTGTGTTTCCACCGAGCTCAGCAAGTCGGCTCCGATTGAACATTAAACATTAAAGAAGGATGCGCAAGTTGGGGAAAAGAAGAAAAGAGGGGACGTTGAGGGGAGGATGATGGAAATAAGAGCGTAGTATTTGATGAGGAAAAGAGAGGAAGAAATTGAAGGGATGAATAAGAAATAAAGAAAGTTGGTGAAAGCTTGAAAAACGCGTTTAGAAACACCATCGATCAGCGAACTTCTACAGAGTTCCCTCTCGATTCGAAAACAATGTTTTTAGATACAGTGATCCCTATGAAAATTTCAAAATCGAATTTTGTCATTAATTATAATAGGTCAATCAGTTGTTTAATCTATTATTTTGAGGTTCTAGATTCAAGGATTAACATTGTTCGTGAGGAAGGGAAAAGTTATGAGCTGCTGAAAGTAGCTCTAGAAGGCTTCAAACTTTAGAATCTACTAAGCCTGCTATATTGCACGTTACTGGGCAATGCTGGAATCAAAGTTACAACTATCGAAACTAGAGAAATGAGAAATTGAGATTTCTAGGCTTGTTGCTCGCAAACAACGAGCTGAGAACAAAAGTATAGATATTGAAACAAGTAAAATGAATTTTTTGAAATTTCAGAGAAAGCCCTAGGTCTTCTATATTAATCTATTGTCCGTCATTGCTCACCATTCTGCTCAAAATAAAACAATGGACGTCGAAATGGTAGATTGAAACTTTTTCCTAAATTATCCATATTTTAAGCACAAAGCAAATATTAAAATTAACGGAATGGAGTTTCTTGAGACTTTAGATCATCTTACATCGCTCGCAATTTAAAATTATAAACGTTCGACGCGTCTTTCGACGATTTTTATCGCGAGTAACGATTGCGGATCGACGTCGAGTCGTTCCACGAATTTCCTTTGAAGAGTGGATGAAAAAAGCGAGGGATGAAATCCGGTGGAAGGACAAGCGGATAAGGCAAACCGATTCGAAGACCGTTGTAATTAAAAACGACGGAAGGGATGGTCGGTCCTTTTGTGGTGGGCTGCGTCCGCGAAAGATAACGATTTAGAGCGTTCCGCGTGGAAGCCGCGATAACTGGGGCGTGAATAGCGGTGGAAATTATCAGAGCACGAATACCACCGGCAAAACTCTGTCTGGGATTACGAAAATGAAAGAGGTTTCGCCGGAGACCGGCCACCCTACATCATTTTCATAATAAAATCGTCCTGCGTCCTACATCAAAGAGCAAGGGCATGCTTGAAATAATTTGCGATTGCTTTTTGATGACTCGTCGTTATTAAGGATTCTTTTTTTTTTTTTTT
>NW_006263567.1:639198-651305 GCF_000469605.1 Apis dorsata
AAGAGTTTTGAAACATGTTGGTATTTCGAGGAATATAATTACCGTTGTTCATCAAATATCGAAACGATAAATGTAATTTATTTTATTAGAGAAATTAAAAAGACTAAAATCATCATGATCTCTCTCATCTGATATCATCTTGAGAAACGAAGGAAACAAAAATCTCGTTGAATTTTAAGGCAAACGTGATTTAATTGCGATTAATGTACTCGTCCTCGTCGTAGAAATGATCGATGATCTCGTACAAAAAGATCAAGAGAAACGAAAAGAGGAAAGTTTACCGTGCGAAATGTCACACCATTATGTTGGCAAGCGAATTTACACAAGTTCTCTGCAAGAATAAACGAGATTTCTCCCGGATGATTATCCTTTAGGAAGCGGCCGAGTGGGAACCAGGTTGAATTTATGATGTGGCTACTCGCGGATGACCACGCGCGTATGTTTACTACTGAATGATAGAGCGGCAGGAAGACAGACAGAAAGAGAAGAGAAATATGTTTGGATAAGAAAAGAATTTTCCTGATATTTAACGCTTAAACAACGGGAAAATATCGTTTTTTTCTTTTTTTAATAAATAAATAGATATATCTAAGCTATTTCGCAAATGATGCAAAATTAATCTCTTCGCGAGAAATTGAATTTATTAACACATTGATTTCCATATGACGCACTACCACGTCATACCTTATCTAGTTCGCTCTACCATGTGACATGCTGATGTGTCATACTACACACCATGACGCGTCTTACTTAATTAATATTCCAATTTCTGCGTAAAAAGGGACATTGTAAATTTAATTTTGTTAACAGTTAAATATATGCAACTTTGTGAGAATACTTTCATCTTTATTACCATATTATCATTTTAATTTTATCGCGTAAGCTTTGATCTGAAAAATCAAATAAAATCCTTTGCAGCAAATATTTATCTTTTGGTCGATACAAAAATCACGTAAAATAACAAAAAATACGATAGAATTCAAAAAACGGCTTTGCATAACTAACGGCATGAAAATATCTAAAAACTCACGAATCGAATATATCAATTCGCGTTCACTATGGAGAACAAATATTTCAACCCCTCTTCGTGACACAACGACACGACAAATTTCATCCAAATAGAACGTAAAATATGTACTCGTTATATATACTCGCTTCACGAGGCATACAGGTCCATTAACAAGAGGCAAGAGGTCGAAAGATTATTTCGTTCGATATAATCCTCGATCACAGCCGCTTGTCGGCTCTTATTTAGCACCCCATAAGTTTAATAATTATAAAGCGGTTAAACCAAAGTAGAAGGGGGAGGTTTAGCAAGAGGGAGTTCACGGTCGGCCGAATGTAAATGCGTTTGAATGTCAGCCTGGCGGAATAATTTAGTTAGGCGGCCTCTCTCATTGTACGAATGGCTGGTAACCGCAACCAACCGCCCCCCACCTCGTGTTTTCTCTCTACCAATTGCCCCGGAAATAGGAAACTCCCTCCCCATCCTTGCCCTTCTTAATCGTTCAAACGGATCCACGCCTCATTTTTCGCCCCGTGTTTCATCATGTAACGATCAGATCGTCCCAACTCTGACGATCAATCGATTCGTAAATGTCGTACGTTATATATAGAGATGGTTTCGATCATTTCTGAAAGGCGACAAGAATTAATGCATTGAGAATTTCATTTAAACGAGGCAATTGTTAAAGAGATTCGAAGTGATAATATTGTTATCGATATCGATGGTACTCATCAGATTCGTAATTATTATCTTAACATCTTCATTTGACAAGGGAATAGAATTCACGTGTATTCGTTGCAAAATAAACTTCTCGAGATTAATTTGTGAATCGATTATAATGAAAACATGGAAGGAGAAAAATTATGCTACAATTACTATTATAATATTTTGATCCAACACTGTGACATTTTAATCAAAATTCATTACCTCGACATCTTCTGCATATATGAAAAGAAAAAGAACTATTCTCGATAAAAAGATAGAATGGAACGATAATGGCGAACGAAATATGTATTTCGGTCAATGTTGTCGCGAAGTTGTAATATTTCGATGGAGGCGAGGAAAGGCGACAGATTGATGAGAGGAGGAGAATGTGTGCGGTATCGTGGCAATTAGCGGGTCCTGAGCCGACACATTTATCCTCGTTACCGGGGATATTAAGTAATAAGAAAGAATAAAGATTCTGGGCGGCGATATTGCCGGGGCACGGGTTGTACGTGACCGTCGGTATCCAGTTGCTCGGTTTCGTCGATCTGATATACGGGAACGCGCTAAACGAGAAATAATTGCTGCCACCGAAAGAGGGAAGAAAAAACTGACCGGGAGAACTCGTGCTCACGGGTCGGGACGAATTGCGATTCAACGGTTGGTCGAACTTTGTCGAAAACTTTGTGGGAAACGACCGGCAATTTCTACAGATTTCTCGAATATTTTTGAATTCCTTAGGAATACGGACACGAGAGGAGGTTTTCCTCCGCAAAAAGAATGAAACGGCGAGAAGTGGCGAGACGATGAAAAACGAGGATTTTTCGAGCGGTGTTACGAGCGAGTTATAAAGGCGAATATATAACGAAGCGAAAATATCCGTTAGGCACGACAAATACTATGAATATACTATGAATACGCGATGGATAAGGCTTTGGATCGATACGTTATTTAAGTTTACTCGATTTTCGGGCGATTCGATGGAAAATTGCTCGTCGAGATTTAGAAAGCTTTAAGAGAAATTAAAATTTAGAAAAACGTAGCGATAGTTGCGCTAGAATTTTTCGATATTCTTTCAATCTAATGACACTTGAATAATTAATACTTTTAATACTAATTTACTTAATTTATCAGTATCAGCACATATCGAATAAGTATTATTAATTCTAATGTATCTTAATATATCTTAATATATATATTGACTTACTTCCATTTAATTGCACTTTGACTTTATAAGGCGCAATCTTCTCCAAATCCAAAATATTTTCAAGTCTCGTTGGAATCTTCCATGTTATCGATCGTCGAACAGTGCATCGTATTTCGTCATCAACGTGCTACCTGGAAATGCAGAGGACATGGCATTTCCGTTCGTTTATCGGTGCAGAAACATTCTCATGGGAGATATTCGTGGTAGATAGGCGGGCAAATAGACGGATGGGCAACTGCATAACTACGTATAACGAAAAAGCAACTATACGACCTCGTTCAGGTTATTAATTAATTCGAGTTTACCCGGCCCCTGGAAATTAGAATTTGTTGGCCGCGTTCTAGCGAGTTTGGTAATGGGTTCAGCCCAAGGGAACCTCCCTAGGGACCGGGACTTTCTCGTATTTTCTCATCGACTAACCGCAACCGTGTATCGGTAATAGATTTATATTAATTAATTTCTCGGATTTTCGTGTCTCGGTTTTGGCTTTATCGGTGGCCTCTTGCTTTATCCTGGCCGTAATTTAAACTTCATCTTGCTATGCATCGTGTTATTCTAATCTTCGTTACGAAGGGAACCTCGTTACGATCAAGTTTCATCTCTGACCGTATAAGACTCTCGATAAAGTAAAACGTGTTATTACTTCCTTCCATCCTTGATCCTTCTCGTCTTCCTCGAATCACGTCCCATACCAATAAAATACCACGTTGACGTTCCCTCGAGTACACAGACTTTCACGTTTCTCCACATAAATCGGAATCTAGCCAATTGGTCGTGCTAAAATGTGAAGATATATATAAATTCCGCTGTATAAACCGAAGATTCGAACCATGTTTCAACAGTCAAACGAATTGCTCTCCCCATTGTTCCACAATGAGTGCAGGTTCAAAATATATTTTTGATTTCAACAAATTTCTCTCTTTTGTTTTAATAATTAAAATTGTTGTACATATTCGTTCCCAACTTTTCATCACATTATTTATAAAATAAGATAAGATTTCGAACAGTTCTTTTTCTTATCTCTTCATTACCGAATACACTCTGTATCGAACTGGACTCTTCCATATCTCTCTTTCCACTCTTTGCCACTCCAAAGTATCCCAACTGATATCATAAAGTGAGTGGATTTGCCCGAATAGTCCAACCACTTTGCCAAACTTTCGCATAACTAATAAATATTAGATCTGGAATATCAGTTCCATATTGAGTTTTGATCTACCCCACCGAGCCAAAAATCCCTCTTCGATCCACCATAAACTCTTAAAACGAACCATTTCCAACAATAAACGAACATCGAATCTCCCCAAACGCTAAGAAATATTTTCTCCGATTTTGTTTACGATCTCTCGATCTCTTGAAAAGCGGAACACAAAAGTGACCGGAAAATGAAATGAACTTGCTCGAGCACGAGCCACGAGCAACGCGTAAATCTCGGATCCAAGAAACTTTCTGCACGCGTTTAAGACCAGATTGCGAAATTACGACTCTGCAATTAGCCTCTTCGAGACGTTCGAAGGGGTAACTGCGACAAATTCAACCTTCGAAGGGATAAGCCCGCCCCAACGATTCTTCCTACGACGTCCACGTAGCTTTTAAGTTTATTAAAAAGCCACGGTGCCGATCCAACGACCAGATCCCGGCACGGAGCATAAATATACGAAGGATCGAGCAAATAGAATCCACGATTTTACGTTCCGGCCGCGTTTACATTGCGAGTTTTACGGGTCTCGCCGCGGTAATCTCCCAAGTTTTACCTCGAAATGCGATGCAATACTGTTGCAGAGGGCATAAATCATTCGGCCCCCCGATGTACTCGTTAAAAACGCGTTAGATTTCGGTATCGAGAACTTGGTTTGCTTTCTTATCTAGGGGAAGATTGCCTCGGGATAGCAATATCTACTCTCGTTTGTTCTATTTGGATTATTCGGTCAACGTAATTCAGATTCCTCGTAATTCAACGTAATTCATTCGTTCCTCCGATGAAGTTCTTGCGAAGAAGTTTGAGAGAGAGTCTGATTGGTCGCTTCTGATAGAGCTATATAGAATTACATGGATAGGCAGATATATTGAATGAATTTTACTTATATATTGAATTAAATTTCTGTAAATTATAATTTAGAAAAAAGGTAATGGCAAGATAAGATAAATGTCCAAGGATAACTCTATTTTCTAATTTTTTCGATGGAAATATTTTTATTTGTATCCCAATATTTTTTCATTTCACGAATGAAAAAATTCGTGCCATCGACGTGATTCTCCATCCACGATCAGCCACTGTTTGTATTTATTTGTAATTTCAGTGATATATCGGCGTGAAATATTTCTGCGCAATCGCGAAAATCAATCAACACGCAACGATCCATATAATTTCCATATTCATCCGAAGTTTGAACAAACAAACTGGTGGTCGATTTTAAGAAGATCATCGTATCCTCTAGAGAGGAAGACTGGGACACTAATCCGTCGAAATTCGCCGATACTGGAAAAGTTAGGGCTCGACGAACGGGACCATAGGGGTATATCGATCAACCAAGATGGATTTGCAATTCAATTTCGTGGGTCATCCGGAGGCTTCGCGTGGTTGGTCGAGTGTTTGCGGTGAACGGAACGGTGTCAATAAGGAACGAGTTGTTTGAGTTACAATTTCAGGTGGTACAGTCTGTTTCAAATCGAATGGATTTTCTTCTTTGGATTCTACACGATCTTTTTTTTCTTTCCCAATCCATGCATCATAAGAATTATAAAATAAAATGACAAATTAACAATTCGTAACAAGTTGCGCTCAAGTCATCTATCTTTTTTGTCATTATTTTAAGCAAAATACTTAATAATTTTCATTCCTGAAAAATAAATCTATATTGTTTCTATATTATTCATTCCTATACAGTTTTGTAATTTTAAAATAATAATAATAATATCTTCTGAAGGAATTTTTGAATACTTTCAAAAGACCGTTTTTAAATTCCTATTTCAAGTTTGATCATTTAACTTAGAAATATCCCAAATATAATTTTTATGATTGTTACATGCAATAGGAATGATATACGATAGAAAAACAGTTAACAAATAACGAAACCAATTTTTAAATCGTATAGTCTCGATTCAAATTGACAATTTTTGTTGTTCTTCCAGTTGGAACCGATCGATCCGAAATAATACAAGTAAGGAATCCTGTTTACAGAAATCGTGATGTTCGGCGCGACGCGACAGAATAAATTCTGACAGAGCCATTCGGTCACCGAGAGAGCTGATTATCGACAGTCACGAAATAACTTGGGCAAGCAAATATAATTCACGCCGATGTTTGCATATTCGGTAATTTATTATCGGATTCCTGAACACGTCGGCCATTCGCGAACAGGAATATGCATGTGATTATTTATGATATCCGCGGTGCGATCCGAAACACGCGGCACGGTTTCGCCAATTTTGGCGGTGATTCGAACGGTGCTTGTCCCAAACTGCGAGAGACGTACGATTAAAACTTGGCCAATATACATTTCTTGAGATCACACACTTCTGATTTATATTTGGAAACTTAGAGTATTCCAGAAAGATCGTTTTCACTTGTGAACATCTTAAAATCTGTATATTTTACGCTACCGATACGAATATATGTAATTCGATAACTTTAGTTTAAATGTAAGATAAAAGATTAACGAATTTGTTTCTTACATTGCTGTCTTTCATTGTTCGATTGTCGATGTCATCGGCCTCGCATTCTTTTCCTATTATATATTTCTTGTATTGCTCTTTTACATTGTTGAAATTCTTTTTCTCAAGGGATATTCGATTCAAGGGACGAAGTTAATATCCACCGATAGCCTTCTCGAGCTATAAAAATTCAATGAACAGGAAGTGTCAATGACGAGGCCGAATCGTGGCGATTCGTCTTTCTCTCCGGCCGAGGAACGCGTTCAACCAAGGGAACGAGAAGAATGCAAACGCGGTAGGGATAGAAAGGCGCCGACTCTAATTGATATAACCAGATAAGAGGCACGAAGAGAGATAGGAACGCGGCTTGAATTCGAAGGGCTCGAGTGCTTCTGAAAGAGAGACAGGGATCCCCGTGGGCGGAAGGAGAGAGGAGAAAGAAGCATCCTCGCGGAATTCTCTCTTTGTCCGTGCCGAAATTCCATCGGTCGCCGCAAAGAAAAGACGACCGGCTTGGAACGAGCCTAGACTGTCAACCGGCATTTTTTCCTTTTCTTTCACGTCTGACGGATTCATTATGTAATTCGCGTAATGGCGGACTTCTCGACCCACCCCCTCTACTTTTCTCAAGACGTCTTGGAATTCAATTGTTTCAAAGTCGTGGAAACTCCCGACGATGGGGACCAAAGCGAAGAGGGCGAGAAAAGGAGGCTTTTTCCCTTTCTTCCACCAGCAGTTTCTTCTTCCTTCCATCCCTTTTCGTATACGTGTATACTTACTTGTGTTCGTTCCTTAATTTTATGTGTATTCGTGCGTCGTCCACGAAGCGAGGGTTCAAACTGGCGCAAAAGACGGCGGTTCGTGGAAAAGCAGGCTATACGAGATCCAACGACCAGAGAAAATAATACCCAGGCCTCTCCTACGGCGACCTTTCAAAGCGGCTACTCAACTTCGCAATTTCGTTTATTGCGTAGTTTGCAAGAGACTGCGTATCGCCGCGGTTAAATCCGGAGAGGACTCTATTTTTTTGTTTTCCTTTCCATCCTCTTTCCAAGTTTGGCCTTCCTTCGCTTTGTAGCCTGTCTACGTAACGGTAGGTTTATTAAATCCTACTCTTACCATCTAGTCGCGTTTATTCAATGACGCACTCCCCTGTTGAAACAAAAAAAAATATATTATATTCCTTCGCTTCTGCTATTCCAGCCTTTTCTAATTTGATCGAGATTGTTCCATCTTCCTTTACTTCATCGTGTGTTCAAGATTCAAACTTTAAGATATAGAAACAATCACTTGGTATCTTTAACTACTTCTCGAGACGGAAAACTTTATACTTCTGAATGAAGAAGTTCCGTAACCAGTTCCAGAAGAGTCTATCGACTTCCAGACGACCTGAAGATCGTCGGCTTCACCGATCGTAGCAAGATAAAGAAGAAAGAGAAGTACTGAACTGTTCCCTCGGCGAATTTTTTCGAGAATTAATATTTGCAACATGGATTTCCATGGCGATATTCTGGATGGAACAGAACAAATAACGGATGATTCAAGAGACAAACGATGTGGATTTTAGCCTCGACATGCCCGCGGAAACGCAGTTCCGTTTCAGACAGTTGAAAAAAAAAAAGAATTTCCAGATTAAACGTATCATTTTACAGCTTGTCGAGTGGAAATATGAGCGATGTACATATTGAATATATCCTGGGAAATAAACAAGGGGGAAGTTATCTTTCATTTTGAAATTTTTCAAACTCGCCTCGAGCTACTTTTCGGATTGTTTATTAAATATATGATTATTTAATGATGTGTTATCTGTTATAGATGTAGAGTAACGCTTTCGAAACATATTATTTATATCCGTAAGAGTTTTTTATATTATCCATAAATTACATGAATTATTTTTCTTATTCTCGAGTGTATTTGATTTTAATAGATTTTTTTATAAATATTTCAAATATAGCATTTCGAATTTAATGAAAAGTTATTAAAAGAATATTTTTTAAAAATTACTCTATATATCTCAAGTCTCGAATCGAACTTTTGCATTAAATATATATTAATATTTATTAAATTATTACTTATCGAAATTTCCAGATCAAAATGGTGGACAGCGAATAGAATAAGATAGATGTAAATACAATATCCAATAGTATTCTTGTAACGTTGTAAAGAAAAACGGTAGTCGAAGAATAATGGAATGAACGAAAAGCCTGAAGGATAAAATCAAAAAGATCAAGTTATAAATATCAGGAAAAGATATTGGAGCACTAAGGAATAGGAAAAAAAAAAAGATAAAGAAAAAGAAATCACAACCAACCTTTATTCACGCTTCTTTGTTTTATTTTTGACACACATCTCATTATCCTCATCTCATTATCATCCTCTCCTTAAGAGGATCGAGCATGAGGATTGCAAATGAAAGCCTCCAACACTTAAATATTGTACAATTTTCGACGAAACAAACAGGATAAATTGTTTCTATGGCTTCGTTAAATTTACTTGATAAACGTAAGATTGTTTCGAACGATGATCGTACGACAAGCGCGCCAAAGTGCATTCATATGCCCTCTGTGAATGATTCGTTGAACTAAAGTATGTCTGAAATTTAAATTGGGAATAAGGATAGATATGTAATAATATATATATGTGTGTGTGTGTATTTGAAAGTTTATCGAACAAGTCGGAGATATGATTCGTATAAGCTATTTATTTTTGGCTTATAAATCATATATAAATAAGAGTTTCGATTTCACTATGTACACACTAGAATAAAAAAAAGTCTTCGATATTTCAAATATAATGAATTAAATAACATCATCCCCGCCTAGGTTTTATTTCGCAAATGAAATAACGACCAGCGTCAATGACCAAATACGAAGGACCTTTTTAAAGGGCTAGGGGAATTAATAGTTTAATATTGACCAAACTTCATCGATGTCGAGAAGAATTCATTGGTCGAAACCTTATATGTTATTTTCAAACTGGCACACAGACAATATATACACTTATCCGTTCAAGATTCTGTAGATGGTAACATTTTTTCCAATTCCCGTAAAAGTTGTGCAATATGTTGTATCAACTTGAAACCAGTCATCGTAATTGGCCGTAATGTTTTACTATAACATTGTTTATATAAATTGGTAAGAGTTTCTGATCTGAAATATATATACATAAATAAAATATATTTAAAAATAACATGAAGAATGTATTGAAATTAAAAAAAAAAAACATACTCTTTTTTACTATTATTACTATTCTTAGTAACAAATAATTTTGTTAAAGATCGTAATATAAATTGTAATCGCTGTTCCAGTAGTATCACTAAACTTTCTTCATCTTCTATCAATTTTTGCTCATCAACTTTTCCTTCTTCGAAACTTTCTTTTCCTATTTTAGTACTAACAGCATTTATATTTTCAACCTTCTGCTTTTGAGAATTGTTCCTATCACATAATATATCAATAATAGGTTTACATTGTAAAATTAATTGAAGTCCATTTTGATATGCTTTCAACTTGCCATTAAAAGTTGTGGTACCTGCAATATAATGCTAATTCATAAAATTAATCAAATATCAATAAAATCAAATCGAAAAAAAATACATACAACGAGCTTGATGTTCGGCTAAAGCTACTCTTTCCATTTGAACTGTTAGAAACTCTGTAGTTTGTTCCAAAGCCAACAAAAGTTTTGCAGCTTTGTCATAATATAGTTTACACAATTGCAAGCTTGTTTTTCTTTTAATATTATCCGTATCTGGTTCATATTCTCTATATACACGATGATATAAAGATGCGAGTCGATGTTGAATAGTTGCAGCTCGAAATTGATAAACTGGTTGCCGTGGTCCGGGTGTTTCAATATCACAATGTTTTAAAGCTTTCTGTAAGATATCGACAACTTCTCGTTCTAATTCTTCTTCGGTCTAAAATTATAATAAAAGATATAATAGATATAAAATATATATATATATATATAAATTAATAAACATACTTTGCATCCAGTTGTAGGATAATCTTGCAACAATGTAGCCATTGTAAATAAAGTAGTAGATAAATCCCATGTAATTGTATCCCAAATCATAGGATTTGATTTTCTAGAACTTAAAACTTGCAAGGCTTTCTGATAACTCGCAAGTGCTTTATTATAAAAGTGACGTTCTTGAGTGTTTTGTTTTACGTGCATGTGTGCACACAATCGCATAAGTCTTCCTGTATTTGAATGTAACAGTGCTAAGTTCGCTTCATCGTGAACAGTTTCAAATGCTTTCACGCCCGCTTCTAAATGAGTCAACGATCGAGTAAGCAATGCTGATACTCCATGTGAAGAATTTGATGTTTCTTCTACCAAATTTTCTTGTTGATATCGTGCTATAAAGATAGCATATTTTTTTATATTTATAACATACATTTTTCCTAGAAAAAGAAATTGAATAAAAATTCTTACTTCCAGCTTGATTCATGTAAAGCACACCTAATTCATTATGAATGTTTCCTAATCGTCTTAGAAGATTATTTTTATCCATATCCAATGGTTCTAGAGATAATGCTTTTTCGTAACATTTATAAGATGCTACTAAAGTAGATTCTAAACTTTCTAATCGTTGTGGTAGTAATTCAGCACCATCTACAATTCAAAATATTTAAAATAAGTAATGAGTTGTATGAAAATATTTTATATATATATATATGTGTATTTTTTTTACCTATATACATACTCGAATCCAAATCTTCTATTCTACATATATCTTCGACAATTCTTTCTTCAATTTCACTTTTTATTTCATAATCTTTTCTATGTTTCTCGACGTTACACCAATCTTGCACAGCCATAAAACAACAATCTCCTGCGCGTCCTAACAAATAGCTTATAGATTTATCATTTCGTATATCACAAAATATCTCCAATATTTTTTGGCATCTTAAAACGGCTAACATATATCTCAGAGACGCGCCGTAATTTCTATTGGCATATTCGTTTTCAGCGAGCACGGCAAAAATTAATGAAGCCTTTTCATACAATAATGTTTTTAAGTGAATATTCCAACTAACATTATCGCTTTTTTTAGGCGCTTGCCATGTAGGTAAAGTTTCAACTTTAAGCTTACATAGCAATGCTTTTGCTTCATTCTCATGAGGTTCCATTTTTGCAATGACTTTCTCAAGTTTCTTTACTTTCTTCTGTTTTGATTTTTTTTTATGAATAGGACTGTTATTTATCGAACTCACTTCAGATTCAATTTCTTTTTTATCTTCTTTCAATGAGATATAAGGCATTGGAATGGCCTGAAAAGGTTTAGCCATATTCAAATGATTCTCTTCATATACTCTTTTCTTTTGTTCCTTTTCCTCTTCTTCCTTACGTTCTTCTTCTGAATTATCATCAATTGGAAAATACTGTAAACATTCGAGTCCGTGACAAACGTGATCTAAAGCGGCTAAACATCTTTCTTCGATAGTACCCGAAATTGGTGGCGGCTTATACTTAGGTTCTTCGCATTCCGCATGTTCTTTGACTAAAAAAAAAATTTATTTTGTAATT
>NW_006263567.1:651722-658366 GCF_000469605.1 Apis dorsata
AGCTTCTTCAAATTCCTCTTCCAAATCTTTTTCATTCTCATGATTAATACTAGATTCACTTTGCGTATCCTCTTCATCACTCTGATCTGACAAACCTGGACTAGCAGGGTCTGTATCAGATGGTATATAAAGATCAGATAACATAAAATGTGCAGATGTTACAATCTGTGGGTACTTTTCTTTAGTCAATAATTGTATGCAATTTTTCAATAACATTCTAATAGTACCCTGTTGCCTATGATAATCAGAGGAATATTTCATATTACGAGCTACTCTATACAATAACATAGCAACAGGTACAGTGAATGGATTTTGGCCCTTTTCATCTGATAAATCATGACACAGAGAAGTTAAATCATACAACTTTACTACATCATCATCCTTCCCTTTGAATAACCAATACGTATGTCCAGCTTTAGTTGCATTATTTTTTAAGAAACTTAAGATATTTTGGGCAACATCTCTGATAACTTTAGGACTGAATTTAGAATGATCCAAATTAGGAAGATCTTCTGTTTTGATTAGTTCATACTTTTGCACAATACCATTCAAATGATAACACATAACCACTTCTGGTACATTACACATCAAATTATCTAACCAATAATCTATACCGGTTAAAACATTAATGGGTTTAGTCATATCTCTCAATCTAAGGCTTATACACGGATGAGTTTGCCCTCCAAATATCGGCATGTCAGTACCAATAAGCATCTGTATATTTTCAAAAGTCCAGACAATATTCCTTGCAAAATTATGATTATAATTTGGATCCGGTACTTTTTCTTCTTGAGAAGGTTCTGGCAAACAAGGTTCTAAAGTTTTCACAGGTAATTGTGGTTTGGTATGTTGTTCTTTGTTATCTGCCACTACTATTGAGTGATATAAAAACTTAGATACCAAGTTTTTTTGCTGCAAAGTATTTCTATTGTTTGTCTTATGAAACAAACATTTTTCTTTATCTCCTAGATTCTGAAAAATATGCTCATAAAAAAATTTCTTTAACCATTCCCAATCACTCTCTGCTTGTCTAAGCAAATACTTATGAATGTCAAAATCATCTAACAATAATGTATTTTCTATTCTGTGAACCACCATTGATATGACTCCATGATTGTAAGGCAATTTTAACAATTTTTTTATATTTTCTGCATCTGATACAACATCAACTTCCCCTACACAATCAGGGAACATATGTGCCATACGAAAACTAGAAAAACCAGAGGTTTGAGACCAAACACTTTGCAGGCCATAACTCTCTGCAGAACTGCTGAGCCAATTACTTGGTGGTAAATTTAAATCTGTGTTGCATTGTAACTGAGCATAAGTCGCAGGCGTTTGAACGGCCGAATATTTTACAACGGCGGTAGACTTGACCGGTTTCTTGGATGAATCAGATGGTATAGCCAGAGGCATAGGATTGACCTAAAATTGTACGTATATATAACATCAAAAATACCATATTACGTTTATATTTAACATATTTATTACGATTTTCATTCTACAGTGAATAAAACTAGTAATACATTCAATATATTATTTGCGAACAGTAGCACGATGAAGTACTCCTAATATAAAGTAAAAAACGATTCTCGATAAAATAACGGTATTAAAATAAGGTATTTCACATCAGTGATCGAAAAAAGCATTACTTACAGTATCATATTTGGTATCCGTACTTTCTGACATATTTAATTTCGAATGATGTCACTCGCGTCTCTCAAAACTTGTCGTTATGTTCCAAAATTTCTAGAAGGAACCAGAGTGTATCGAAATCTCAACCACTCACATAACGCATAACCACTGATTATGTGATATACGGAGGAAGGTTGCAACATTTACAAACAGTTTCCTACAATAACAATTTAATTCTGCATTATCACTTGAAAAAAATATCGAAATTTTTCAATACAGATGAAAATATAATAAAGAATAAGCTTAATGATTTTTAACAAACGTTTTTCAACGAATTTTTTACTCTCATTAATCTCGGGAATATTAAGATTCCTTTAATTTCATTCATGGTGTGAGACAAGGAAAGCAAATAGTGGAAGAAGGACAGAGATAGGGTAAAAATATTGAATTCAGCGCCATCTCTAGAGTGCCGCAAATGAAACATAATAACAAAGGACAGAGAATAGCGGAAGAAGGACAGAGATAGAATAAGAATTGATCATCAGCGCCATCTCTCGAATATCAAAGTTACTTTTCCTCGATGGGAAGATAAAGTAGAATAAGAATTAAGGATCAGCGCCATCTCTCGAACATCAAAGTTACTTTTCCTCAATGGGAAGATAAAGTAGAATAAGAATTAAAGATCAGCGCCATCTAGTAGTATTTTTAGAAATTTTTAGAAATATAATTTCTTATAGAGATTCCCTTAATTTTCAAGAGATGGCGTTATTAATCAATTCTTATTCTATCTCTGTCCTTCTCTTACTATTTTCTGTCCTTCCTTTTTGTGTTTCGTTTACGGCACACTGAAGATGGCGCTGATTTCAATATTTTTATCCTATCTCTGTCCTTCTTCCACTATTTGCTTTCCTTGTCTATACTAACTCGGTGCGTGACCACAGACGAAGTACGAAGACGAGATGTCAATCGAATACGCTTTCATCATTTTCTCTTTCAAAACTATGTATCTTGTATCTTGATCTCTAATGTAAAAATGACATAATAGTTATTATATTCTCAGCTTTATAATGCATCTCTGAAATAATCTCTGAGACCTCACAAAGCATAATACGTATCTTGATATATGACGCAAGTGTTTTGATGCGAAGCACTGCTCGACAGCGGTGGAATTTAAGCACATCGAAACTTAAACAACAAAGAAAACAGCAAGAAATTTTAAAGCATTCTATCGAAAAAAAAAAAAAATATTATAAAAGATATATTTATATATTTTTTTGCTATTTCCCGAGTGGAATCAGTAACATTGGAAATAATTATTTAATTTAATTATTCAAGAGATATAAAAAACGAAGGAATAAAAAAAGACATAGGAAAAATTAAAACCAAAGGAAAAAGCGATCAAAAATAAACTTGGTAAATAATCGTAAACCTCGTAATCTCGTCATCATAAGTCGCTTATATATCGTAACAGTTGTTTCTTATTTCAGCTCGCTGTGGGAAAGGATCGAAGCAGCAAGAAGCATAATAGAAATAGATTATAACGACAAAACGAAGCCCACGAAGAGCCGATCTTCGATTCAGTCGAAAGTATAGCGTGTTCATCGGTGTTCGATGAAGAAACAAAGTATATTATCTCTCTATCCTACCGGTTTGGAATAATAGCGCGAAAAAGGTTAGGAACGACGCGAGCAAAAAGAGCCGATTTATCCGCAACGTTGAACGGATTATGAAGCCCTGAAAGAACTTGACGTCACTGGTACCGCGTTTATATATAAGATGGGGATCGGCCACCCTCCAGAATCCAGTCAACGACGGAAGGTGATCGACGATCACGGAGGGAACTTGGTCGCAGGCATGGTGGTGAATTTCAAGGTGTACAAGAAATGCTCGCCGAACGGCAAAATCTCTCTGTACCTGGGCAAGAGGGATTACATCGACTATCTCTCCGGTATCGAGCCGATCGATGGAGTGATACTTCTCGATCAAGACTACGTGGACACAGGTAGGAAGATATGGGGCCAGCTAATTTGCAGCTTTCGTTACGGCCGGGAGGAGGACGAGGTGATGGGCCTTAACTTCCAAAAGGATCTCTACTTGATCTCGGAGCAACTGTTCCCAGCCACCAAGAAACGGGAGGAGAATCTGACCAAGCTTCAGGATCGTCTGTTGCAAAAGCTAGGACCAAACGCGATTCCGTTCACCTTCAAGTTCTCTCAATCCGCTCCGTCGAGCGTCACTCTGCAACAAGGCGAGGACGAGACGGGCGAGCCTTGCGGAGTGAACTACTACGTCAAGATCTATTGCGGAGAGACGGAGACCGACGTCACTCACAAGAGGAGCACCGTAATCATGGGTGTAAGGAAGATCCAGTACGCGCCCACGAAGCAAGGCCGGCAGCCTTGCACGGTGGTGCGAAAGGACTTCTTGCTGAGCCCCGGCGACCTGGAGCTCGAGGTCACGTTGGACAAACAGCTGTACCATCACGGGGAGAGGATAGCCGTGAACGTGTGCGTGAGGAACAACAGCAACAAGGT
Source organism: Apis dorsata (assembly GCF_000469605.1). NCBI lineage: Eukaryota > Metazoa > Arthropoda > Insecta > Hymenoptera > Apidae > Apis > Apis dorsata. The sequence goes on from NW_006263567.1 coordinate 655,892, forward strand.
GGTGAAGAAGATCAAGGCGTTGGTCCAGCAGGGTATCGACGTGGTCATCTTCCAAAACGGCCAATTCAGAACTGTGATCGACGCGGTGGAGACTCAGGACGGTTGCCCCATCAATCCTGGCTCGAATCTGACCAAGGTTCTTTACCTGAAACCGGAGCTGGAGAACAACAAGCATCGAAGGGGCATCGCGTTGGACGGTCGGTTGAAGAGAGAGGAGAACGAATTGGCATCCAGCACTCTGCTTCTCTCGCCGGATATACGCGAATCCTTCGGCATCGTGGTCTCTTACGCCGTCAAGGTGAAGCTGTACTTGGGCGCGCTGAGCGGGGAATTGTCCGCCGAGCTGCCGTTCATCCTGATGCGGCCGAAACCCGTCGACCGGATCAAGGTGGCGAACGAGGAGGTGGAGGACGTGGAGGAGGTGGAAAACGCGAAGCCGATCGCCAGCTAGAGAGGAGGCATCGAACGATAACTCTTTGGCTAACAATCTTCCATCTCCATCTGACTTTCCTCATACGAACGAAATGATATCGATACAAGGAATGAGATCCTTTTATTCGTATCGCGTTTTCGAAAATTCAAAATTATATATTTTTCCATATATATACATGCATATAAATATATATACGACGTTGAATATGTATTTGAATATTTAAAAAAAAATAAAAAAAACTAATTATTGTAAGTTATAAATATATTGGAAAATTGATGAGAATTTTTTTTTTATTGAAGATTCGAATCGATGATTTAAAGGGATCTTGGCAACGAGGCAAGCGTTAAAGCGAATGGTCCAGAGTATACTCGAAGTGGGTTAACGATTCTAGGAATCTGATGCTATCGATCATCGTTGCTAGCCTAGATGAAAGTGAATCGTCCCAAGTAATCGAAACACATTTCACGCAAAATGTGTGTATGCGTATCACCCGTTCAGCAACAGCGATACGTTCGTGGATCAAGCGTAATTGTGGAACTCCACAGGAATAAATCACACGTATATTGCGATAAAACCACCATTTTCGTCCCCCTCCCTCTCTCTCTCTCTCTCGACTCGACCATTAAAGCGAATCACGTTGCGTAAGACTCTCTTTTAAACCGCGCAACTGACTTTCAGATTTAACTATTTTCCAAATAAAAACACATCGTTAAATACACGTCTCCGGCAAGAAGTAATTATGCCATCGAGTAATGGCAGAGATCTCCACCGATGCAACGAAATGTAGCACATCACAGGTTATTCTCATTACCTTCTCTATTTCACTAAATTTTACCTATCAAGTATTCTCTTTTCTCGATTGAGAAAAAAAGATTTCTTACGATATTTCAAAATTGTCGATCACGTGGGTGAATAAATAATAAATAAAATAAAAATAGTAATTTCTCTTCCAATTATGATACTCCATCATCGTAAAGTGTATTTCTCTGAAAGTTTTTAAATTCTATCGTCTATGGATCCGTGTGCTACGAGATATATATATTCGTCGCTGAGCGAAACGGAAGATAAAAGCGGAGGAGAAAGCACGGCGAATTTTAAAGTTTACCACGATCGACCAACTTCTGGCGAGAATGGTTAAGTCACGTTGCAAAGAAGTTTTTCATCTCTTCCGCGTTTCCTTTCTCCCTCGTCTCGGGACGAGACGGCGCGCGCGACTCCTCGACTCCGCGATATCGGCGAACAAAAGCGGGCTGACTCTCTATCTCTGGACGCGTGTCCCTCCTCGATTAATCAACCTGCTTCGAACACGAGATAAACGTCTTTCTTTCGCGCGATAATCGGCGAATCCAATGCATATCCCGACCAACTTCTATGGGAACGCGTGTAAACGGAACTCGTGATCAACAAGTACTCGATCGATTTCGTGGCGTGAAATCAGCATGGCGCAATGAATTGTGTGCCGATAAATATACAAGTGCGGAACAAGATCGATCGATGGTGGATTGGTAGGTGTGTGTAATCAGTTGCGCAATCAGTTTCCCCGGGACGGATCAGTTTCCCGGGGAAAAAGTGGCGGAGGACAAGGTCGGCTATTCTCGATGACGCAACTAGATTTGGCCTGGAAAAGTAATACTACTGGTTCTACCGTCTTCTGCGCCTTTGAGACGCGATCAATTCGGGAACGGTCGAAGAATTATCCGCAATTTCGGTTGAGGGGAAAGAGAGAGAGAGAGAGAGTGAGAGAGGAAGAGGTAAAGACGAAAGACGAAAGAGCGAGAGAAGCGAAGGAGAACAAAGGTGGCGTATGAAGAGAGGAAAAAAAAAAGAAAACAAAAATTGAAAGAGGACGAAGAAGGTGGAAGAAGGGGGCCTCCTAGTTTCATTGGAAGGCCGCAGGTATATCTGGCTGCGACAAATCGAAAGGCACGAGTCCACGATCCTACGATTCTCGCGAAGGAGAAGGTCCTGGCGAAGGGCATGGAACGCCGTCTCGCCGATGCCACCCTGTGTATAGGTGCAGTGGTGGGCGTTGGAGGAGCAGC
>NW_006263567.1:658662-659420 GCF_000469605.1 Apis dorsata
GTGAGAAGGAACGTGGACTGAAACGAAGGTGGGAGGAAAAGAGACGGGTCTATTCGAGACAGAGGTTATGGTGGGAGGGTATCGCGGTGGGGGGAGGCGGATAGGAGATAAAATTAGAAAGAGAGGTCAGAAAAATAACGAGAGACGGTGAAAAGGGGAGAGTGAAAATCGAAGAAGAACGAAACGGACAGGGAGATAGGGTGAGAGAGAAGAGGGAGGGAGGAGAAGAAACGTGGAGAGATCAGAGAGAAAAAGAGAGGAGAGAGAGAGAGAGAGAGAGGGGCCAGGCACGAAGCATCGAGAGATCGAAGGAAGAACGAGGAGACGCTTGGAGAGACGAGCAGACGAGGCGCTAGAGGGAGAGAGAGAGACGGAGAGAGAACGAGTGGGTAGGGAGGGGATACGGTCGGGCGGCAGGCTTGGTTGGTGCGTCAGTCAGGCTCGAGACACCCGCGAGAACGGAGCGGTGGTTGCCTCCCTTATTCGGTACGTACGTTCAATGCGCCCCCTCCATCACCCCCTGCCCACCTAACAAGAGTCTCGATTATCGAGGCAGTGTCGCGCAGAGTGTCGTACGAGGCGTATTGCTCCGCCTATCCATAACCCCTTCGTTATATCGGTGTTCCTTTTTATACATATATAATATATCTGCAACCCTCGTGTTTCGATTTGTGCCGCGTTCGAACGAACCGACCTCGGTGAACCTATTAGACCGGCCAACGATCGAAACGATCGTAGAGAGAAAGGAGAAGGCGGAG
>NW_006263567.1:659720-660158 GCF_000469605.1 Apis dorsata
TTATTATTTTTCTCGGGCTTCTTCTGCACTTCTGATCTTCATTTTCCGTTCTCCGTTCATTTTTCCGGTTGACCTGAGTCTACTGTCGCGCGCAACAGACACCGGCGAAAATTCACCGATACGAGTTTCTCTTCTCCCGTGGCAGACGGTGGCATTGATTTCCTCCTCCCGTCCTCTCGCGCCGGCCGTTCGCCCTTCCCTTCCCTACGTACGCACGATCGTAATCTCTCGTCCCTTAAAATTCAACTAAAATTTCATCAAATTCTTCGAAATTGAGGAGAAAAGTCTAACGATAACGATCGAGAAGAGGATAAAAAGTGGAGGATCTCGTGAAAATAAGTTGACAGATCTCGTTATTTTCCCGTTCTCGAATATTTGCTTTTAAAGAGCGCCCCCTTCCCGATGTGTGTGTATCGCTGCACGAGCCACTCCTGCGGG
>NW_006263567.1:660186-680952 GCF_000469605.1 Apis dorsata
TGAGGAACGTTTGTTTGCACGATTCGAGAAGGATTCCTCGATTCTCGGTTTGTGGCGTGGTCGGGACGAAAAGCGCGCAAGCGGAGGAACGAGTTTCTCGAGCCACGCTCGAGCGTAATTTCACGCGAAACTCTCGCAACCTTGAACGCTGCTGGAACGCTCGATTCGACATCGTTCAGGGGCGTCGAAACGCGGCCAAAGCTTTTAACAATACGATCACGAATGCGTGCTCCGTGTCTCTCGTTCCTCCTCGAAACATCGAATTTTTATCCTGAGGAATCGAATCGTTCGTTTCCTCGGCTTCGAAACAGGACCTCTTTCGTTCTTTGGCAAGGTTACGATATTCGTATCGTACCTCGAAGGAGCGGTGTACTATTGAGATATCTCTATTTATAAACAGGCCACCGTTTATTTACACTTTAGAAACTGTGGTTATTTCCCTGTTCACGCACACGCTTATGTTTATCAGTGTAGTGTAAAAGCAAGAATGTTTCGCTTCGAACGACCGTTGAAATAGAAGAGGTTGAATTCTTTGTGTGAAATTATTAAATCGTTCCAAAATTCGGAGTAAGTATAATTTTACGCGAAAATAAAAGTTAGATTATTTCGAGAGTTATTTTTCTTTTAATGGGTGTGGTGTTTGGAAACTATTTGGCAAATAAATTGCTTTATTTATTTTTTATCGCTTTTAAGAGATTCAGTCTTGTATCTGTAATAATTTTTCTCTTTTGAGATATAAAAAAAAAGTAGAAAAGAAATTTCCAGATATTTACATCCTTCTTATGTTTCGGATTTATCCTGATTATTATTATTTTTATTTTTAAAAGGTATTTTCTACGTATTATTTTTACTTTTGAAAAATATGCGACATTTAGTTCCATAAATGGAAAATAGTACATCGATCGATATTTTGCAAGTAAGTAAAAAATAGAATTAACTTTCAAAAGACTTAATACGTTAGAATGTCGTTGTAAATATCAGACATGCTAATTTAAATATTCCTGATAATCGATCATTCGAATGACTAAACTTCGAACAATCGATATTGAAATAATCAAAGTTTTAATACTAGTTGATCACGAATTTTCCTTTATTTTCAAGGGAAAGGCCCATTCAATCACGTACTCGAGATAACAAATATCGCTCGATGCATTTACTCGATCCGATAGACATTATCGTTCACGAGTGTTTAAAACACTTTATCGAATCTTCATCGATTTTTAAATTAATTTTATTCGTAAATTTCCTGTAAATAACAAAATTTTAAAATAAAATTACCTTTGAATATCGATATAAAAATGCGAAGAATTTACAAATACAAATGGTTCAATCCTTAAAAAAATGATTTTACCATTTTATCTTTTTCCACAAAGTGTACAGTAATTACAGTAATTCAAAGCTTAACGTACAGACCAATGATAAATAATAACAAATAATAACTCTCTCTCTCTTTCTCTTTCTCTTTCTCTTCCTCTATCTTTGTTAAAGATAACAGTCTTCGATAATTTCAAATTATAGTAGTTGACAACGGAAGACTGAAAGAACGCGAAAGCAAAAGGATTGGACAATTTTAAAAATTATTTCACCTCTGAATTATTCCTCGCAGAATTTACAATAATTCAAAGATCGATAACGATTCGATGAGGTGTTCAAACGTTTACGAACGTTTCGTTTCAACTCGACAGAAAATTGCGCGTAGTTCGGATAATACGTGTCCACTCTTATCGCTGCCCAGGTTACGAACGCGAGCCTGGAAATCGAGAATCGTCGACCTCGAACGGCCATGCTTTCATACAGTATTAGTCACACGTAGCCGACCGATGAATATTTCAACGTTACACACCGTGCACACACCGTGCAACACACGCATTCCGCGTGTGTTCGTTTCGAGCATTGTGCCACCTCTAATCGTTGCGATCGACCTCTTTTCTCGATCGAAAAGCATCGATAGGACCAAAGATGATGTCGAAAGGCGAATACTTTTCTTCTTCGATCTGTTGTCGCGTCTGTCGAAGGGGACGGAGATGGGGGAGTCGCCTCGAACCATTGTCCCAGTTGCCGTGGAATGGCTTCTGTTGCTATTTAAAGACGTCGTGTCGCGATATGATACTAGAAATAGGAAATTTAAAATTGTTTTTTCTTAGGAAGAATTTTTTGAAGAAACGATATTTATTATTCGCACCGGGCGACGATTACCGAATGTTAGCATTGCAAATGCGGTTGACGAGTGTGTCTTATCTTACGGAATTACCTTAGGCAAACGTGTGCAACGCAAGTACAACTTGTTTAGAGGGAATTGTTGACTTGTTCCGTAGATTGAATAACTTCTCAGTCGGATGCGCGAGAATGGTTTAAGGAATTAACGAGCAAATGTACTTCGATCGAATCATATTGTGAACGTTGATAAATACGAGAAGAGCTTCGTCTTCGTTATTCTCTTTTGAGAAAAATAATATTTTAAATATCGATCTTTCGTTACGTAGCTTCGAGTATTCGCTTCGGCAAAGAAACGTAAAAGAAAGAAAATCCGCAGAAGCACGAACGACGGCCGTGTCCTCGGGATCCTATCCTCTGAATTCACGACTCGGTTTCGATACTGCACGTGCTGAAAACGTAGCCCCGCTCGGGTAGGTGGCAAGGGTGTAGCCGGTCGAGTCCTGGCCCGATGCATTCGCGATTCTTCCGTTCCTGCTCCCTCCGCCATCGTCCTTCGCCAACGTTTTCAACCCGTATTCGTGACTCGTGCTCCAACCATAGAAACGAGACGATCAACTTTCTTCCTCCTCTCCCTCTCCCTCTCCCTCTCTACCGGCTTTGGCCGTTCGTGGTTCGTGGTCACGATGGCAAATTTTCTTCGAAAACAAGCAAGCAATCGAGAAAGGGAAAGGTATTAATCTTGTTTTTCAAACAAGGAGCATCGTTGATTTCGACGATTCAAGAAAAATTCAATTCTTGTCTAGTTTAATTTTCCTCGAGACGCAAGATATCGATCTTTCTCGTAGATTCGATCCTTGTCTACGAAATTTCTAGAAGAAAATAACATCGTTTTCTTATCGTTTATTTATCGATCCGTCGAAAAGAAAGATAGCAATTTCGAAGGAATGGAATCGAAATGAGAACAGGTGGTAATCCGGCAAATCCAAAGTTCGAAATAAATGGTTAAATCGAACGAGTCGAGAGCCCTCCATCCTCTTTTTCTCTCTTTATCTTTGGTCGTTTATCGTCTATCGCCGTAAATTTTTCTGAGGATAGCCAGGACGGATGAAAGTACCGGGCAGGATAGTGGTGAATTATCGGAGTGGGCAGCCGGTATCGATAGATTGAATATGAATTATTGGCTCCTTCGAAAGCGCACGAGAGAACGTCCCCGACCGATCTAGCCACTTTCGCGTCGCGGACCATCACCTGGAGCGCACTCCAACGCTATCCAGACCCTCCTCGCCGAGTCAGCTATTGCCGGGCAATCGATTGATTTTTCTTTCGAGATATCTCACGATGACGAACGTTTCGAACGTTGGAGAGTGAATGGGAATTTTGGATCGCCGTTTCAAAGCGTGTTTCTTTTGAAAGGATAATCGAGTTAATTATTCGAAGAATTGGAAGAATGGCGAACAGTGTGTCAAGACTTGGTTAATTTGATTCGGGCCTCTTGTATAATAATTCGATGGCTATTAATATTGAGGTGACGAGAGAGTGATAAATTAGAAGTTGTCCTGTCGAAAAACATATCCTGATGACATAAATCGAAAGATACGTTAAATTAAAAGTGATATAAAATTAACGTAAAATTGGCAAACATTATACGATTTCGTTAAGAGTAATAGCATGTCCGTGATCTTTGTGCAAGAATCCGATAATTTGTCACAGGATTTTTCGTCGTACTGTTAAAGAGAGAGTGATAAATTAGAAGTTGTCTTGTCAGAACAGATATAAATCGAAAGATACGTTAAATTAAAAGTGACGTAAAATTAACGTAAAATTGGCACCGATCGTCGAACATTATACGATTTCATTAAGAATATAACGCGTGTTCTGCGAACTTTTCTTCGAAAACCTGATAATTTGATTCTTCATCGTATCGTTAAAAAATTTTATACCCCTTTTACTCTAACTCTCTTCCTCGATACTTTCCTCCTCGTCAACGACAAGGATCAAAATCGTAACACCGTGAAAGTTCGTGAAACAGGTCGACGAACCAAATAACCATTATCGATCGAATCGAGAAAGAGAGATGCAATTTGCGAACGCGCGTAGAAACGTTGCCATTCCCGTGAACACTCCTCTCCCTCCCTCACCTTTCATAGGTAACTAAGAGGCTTGAGAGACGTTCGGATAAATATCCTAATCGCGGAAGTCGTGGTCGCGTCGTAAAGAATTTCCATCGGTGAAAAGGATGGAGAATAAGACGCTTCTTTCCCTCAAGAGGAAAGAGAACATATTTGCCTGTGCAAGGGTGAAAAGAGGAAACGCGTACCGTTTCCAAGAGGGAAGAAAAGGAGGAGAGAAGGCCGATTATCCCTCGCGGACCCCCTTCGTTTTCGACTTTCATTTTCCGCGAGGCTCGTTGCTCTGAAAGGAGGCAAATGTCAAAACGAGAAATGTCCCTCCCCCTTCTCCTCTCAGTCACAGCGCTCCCTTTGTCCCTCCTCCTCCGCGAAAATAGGGGAGGGGAATTTTCATCCCCTTTCGAATATCAATATCTCCCCCGTGGAACAGCATATTGGATAGGTTTAAAAAATAAAATTTACGTTTAATCGGCCAATCGTAATATAAACGGGATATTTAATGTCGCGTGTCGAGGAAAAGCGACTCGGTTCCCAGGGGAATCGAAGTAATAAGGGATCGGAGTTGTGCGAATTGCAGACTTTCGATCCGATCCAGCCATTATCTCGGGTTATTTCCGATCTTAATTGCAAATAAACCGTAAGGATGATTGCAAGGAGACGGTACGAACGATCCGTTCGTCTTTCCCAGGAATCTAGCATCATCTACGAATCCTACGACTCATCACAGATCAAACTTCGCTGTTATTGCAATTTCTTTCTTTTGCGCACACATGTCGATTCGTCACTCTGCTCTATATTAGGAGACAAAGAAGAAGAACAAGAAAACAAGAAAAAGATTAGCTTAACCGTGATTAGCTTTCCGCAAAAGTAATCGATTCAACGAAGAAGATCTAAGAATTAAAGAATAAAAAAGAAAGGGAAAAAATCGAGAAGAAATCGATCCAGCGTTTTCTTTCATTGATCTCCTCTCCTTCATTGGAGGAAGAGGAAGGGGAGGAATAATATTTTCGACGACGATGAACCACGGATGGAGGGGCTCTGCGCGGCGACGTTTCGCGAATATTGAATCACTTTGGAGGAGCGAATCATCGAAAGCGGAGCCAGGTTTGCGTTGCGCCGCGTCGCGAAATGGAAATAAAAATGCATCGTGTCGTGCATGACGAACGCGGGCCGGCATGAATCATCGGCATGAAAATAGAGCGGGCAGAGGCCAACGGGTGAAACCGTTGGCGGACTGATAAAAAGCCGCAGGTAACAATACCTGGGACTATTGGTGCGCATTGGCCGTCACTTTTCCACTCGTACCGTGAAAGTGTACGAGTCGATAGGCGAACGGATCGGGAAGAAGGGACCCGGTGATCCGAGTAAAAGGCTACCGCCACGATACACTTTCCCTTTCATAGGGATAGCACGTTTCAATCGTCTTTTGTTCCAATCTGTGATCTCGCCTCAATCTCGAGGATTTCGGATTTGGGAAATGGAAACGGTGGTTTTATTTTGGAATCTCGCGAAAATTTGGATTATATTCTTTATCTGTTTTTTTTTTTTTTTTTTTTTTTTGTGAGCGAAGGCACGTAGGTTTTTGGCAGTGGCAACCGACATCGCTATATAAAGATGTCTGCATTGGTGATAATTTGCCAACTCGGATTATAATAAGTATAATCGCGAATCCGATAGACTCTTGACTTTTGTGAACGATTAAAGGAAAGAACTCAAATAGAGATTTATATTCGTATTCTCGTCTTTTTTTGCGTTCCATGGATTTTTTTACTCGTTCGAATTTGCATAAATGTAAATACATCCGCAGTCTGGCAATCGCTTATTCGGATTATATTGTCGAGACGGACAATTTCTGATAGAAATTTTATTTTGGAAGTTGGCCAGTTTCAATTCTGACTTCAATTGTTGTCGTTGAATTTCAATTTTGCTAATGATAATTAATGACTTGGGAACCAAGTTTCCGGAACAAAGTTCAAGGATTACGATCGAATCATCACAAATTACGAAATTACGTTCTCGCGGAATCGGCGATGGAACGATGACGAGGGTTTATCAATGCGGTTTGTTACATCCGCGCCAGATAGCGGCGGAAACGCGCTGGAACCTTCTAGGGAAGAGGAAAAAAAAAAAAAAACGAGAAATTGTCACGTATGTGTCGTATTGTGCCAACTTGGTGCATAATATGAAAGCAGAGAGGAAAGAGAAATCGTCAAATTCCTCTTTGAGTCACAACCTCGAATGTTTCCATCGAATGGAACTTGTTCGAGTTGAAATTGGTGACGGAAAATAATCAAGATAATATTTTAGAACGTATTCGAGAATTTTAACGAGTTGAGAGAAATTACTCTTCAAAACTTTTTTTTGAAGACTCTCGAGAGTCCGTTGTTAACAAATGAACAACAATTCGCATCAATAATTCGAAAGTAATTTAATAAAACTGTCTATCGTTAAATAATTATTATATACTTTCGATATATTTCTCTCAAATATGCTTATATACCCTTTAAAAGAAAAAAAATATCACGAATAGTTGGACGAGAAAATAGAAAAATTTTCTTCGTGGAAAATAACAATATTATTAATGATCGATACTGGAGGATGTAAGAGGATACCGTATGGGCGTGGCCCAGAGTTAACCCATGAAACGCGTACGAGTATATAACTCGAAAGCTGAGGTAAACGGCTACTTAGACTTAATATATCGATGGGAATGGAAATAAAATCGTGGCAGGAAAGCGAGCCGGTACGTTATTAGAACTTCTTTTCTTCCTCCTCGATCAGAGCGTTCGCATTCGCGGAAAAGGTCAGGCGCACACATGTTGAAGGTGGAGCGCAACAACAACGTTACCGACAAGATCTATTCCTCGATTCCCGCGATTCGTGTATCCAATTACTCGCGAGGGGAGCGATTTTTATCCCTTCGAAACGATCTATAAAGAGGCTGGAAAGAGGAGAGATAAAAATCGGCGACGATTCCCGACGAAGAAATAAATACAACGATTTTCCACGGGAGAGGAGTGTTGATGCTTAATAAATTAATACGCTGGTCTCCTTTTGCCACGTTTTTTCTTCTCTCTTTATTTTCCTCCATGCAATTTACCATGGAAGCATTAATATGTAACCGCCCACACGCACGCGCGAGACCATTTAAATTACGCTCGACGAAATGGCTGGAGAAGTGCCGCGAGTCGTAATTATTCTCTCCGAGTGTTGTTGTCCGAGTTAGTCATTCTTTTTCGATCGTTCCTCGGAAATTCGATATTGCGTTCGATCGAGCACTTTTCTTTCTTTTTTTTTTTTTTTTTTTCTTTAATCGAAATATTCGAAACAAATATAAATTTGCAATACTTTATTCGACGAGATAAAGAGATAATAAATTTAAGATAAAATAATCGTGTAATTTCTCACGTTATCGGCTTTTATCTCGCATTTTCTAGTTTTAATTCACGAGCCACTTTCGTAATACGAGTTCGATCGAATACTATTCCATCGAATGTTGTCCCAAAGGTGAAAATCGTTCCATAACACGTTCGTTGTTAGTTATCGCCGTTTCGAGGAACGAGATAAATCGTGCTATCGATACATCGATGCACGTTCCTATATAACGTCGCAATTATCTTTTTAATCGTCGTTTGTAATCTGGGAGGGGAAGGGGGGATACTACACGCAGAAATAGATGACGCTTCGAGCGGAGAAAGTGACGAGATACTCTTCCGCGAGTTTCTTCCCTCTATCGATCCTTTGTCTCGATATCAAAGATTTATGCAAATTATCTCGTCAAAGGTTTACCATCCATCCGACACGGATGATCGCCTCTCGATAAGATGGCTCGTACGATCGAATAGAGAGAGGATGGATTCTTTTTTAGTAAATCCTTGAGAGGAGAACCTACTAGCCTACATTATTGACAGCCAGAAAAGAAGGACTGAAAGTGGTCGATGAAGATCTCGTTCCAGATACGAGTCCAGGAACGAATCAGAGGATATTGTTGTCTGGAAAATACGTGAAAAGGGTGCCAGGAATATTTGGCGATTCTTATCTTCTATAATGCATATCGCAAGTATTTTTATAGTTTGTTCCAAGCCTGAAACTTACGTATGTAGTACAAGCTTTCAAGGTGAACTCGATGTTTTTATCGATCTTGAAATATATCGTAAAGGACATCATTTTGAACAAAATGCAAAATTCGTTCGTTCATTTCTCGAATCGAAAATTTTTAGAACGATTCAAGCTCGCAAATCCAATAATGAGTGAAAAAAAAAAAAAAACGATGCGAAATTATTAATACTTATCGGTACTTAAAATGGATTATTTTCCACCAGAGACTCGGCTGCCCACATGCGCTGCGCATTTTTATCACAATTGACCTTAGATACAAAAACTGTTCTTCCAAAACTTTTGTTTCGATACTTCGTATTTTAGCGAGTAGACGAAAACGGAACATTAATAAACGGAGCAATGGCGGCGGTGTTGGGTTAGATTGGGATTAATCACCGTGTTCCTGGAAGCGAAATCTAAACGACGAAGGGACAAATTTATAAAAGTATCGTTGGTTGGAACAGGTTTCCCTGAAAGTCGCAGAAATACGGTGTTCTGTGTCAACGAAAACGAAAGCTAGGAGGAATTTGTGGTTTGGTTAGGTGGTCGCCGAGTAGTGGCGGCCAAGTAGTATCTCGCCTTCACTTATCTCTGTCCGCCATTAGACCTTCCGTGAACGAGGATGCAGAGCATATTCTTCGCCGGAAACACGAATTTCGTTTTCTTCTACGTTTCCTTGATCTAGATTAAGTATAACCGTGCTTGAATACAAAAGGAAATTTGAAATCGGGAAGGAAAGAGCTAAGTTAATTAATTTCATTTTCCTTCCAATGATTTATAATATTAAATATTTTGCAGCAAACAAACGAAAAGAATTGAATTCTACTCCAATAAATTCAGATGTACTTCACTTTGACGATTTTCTTCCGTTTCAACGATCCATTAGATGACCAAGATTTTAATTTTAAAAAAAAAGCTTCTAGAATCGACGATTTGATTCTTTTCGTATATCGATTCATTCGTTACCAAAGACAAAGGTTTAAAATTGGAAAGAATAGTTATTTTGCTAGATCGTCGTGGCTGATTAATATCTTCCGGTTTCTACATATGAAACTCTTCGTTAGTCGATCATCAGTGATTTCGATTGAAGATTATCCGTGAATTACATCTCGAAATTGAGGATGAGCAAGATGGACGATGTAACGTAACAGTAGTTGTTTCACGAATGGAATGCTATTTCCAGCCTCCTGTTAACACGATTCGATTCCCTCGAGGAGGCGAGAATTTCGCACCTAGAACTTTCTTGGCTTACTTTGTTTACTCTGTCCGTGGAGGATAATTTAGCCAATGTTTCCTTAATATTCGTCGATGCCACTGAAAACTGTCGGTTAAACAGTGGCATCTTGACTTTCCGCCAACTTGGAAACCGCGAAAGAATCTATAATTTCACCCTGACGTCGAGTTTTACGTTTTACACGAATGTAATACGCGAAATATTCGCGTTGAAATAGCATTTAGATTAGTCAGACAGCCTGTTCGAGGGCGAGGGCTCCATCTTTTCTTCGATGGCTTATTGGAGCCGCGTGCTGAGGCCTCGCCATGCGCCTTTTGTGACCCGTTTATTCGATCTCGATTATTCGTTAAACGGAATTGCACAGTTAGCTGGTACAACAATGTTACAACGAGATACCAACGATCGCATTTAATAGGTTAGCCTATATTTATTACATAAATATAGAAAAAAAAATCGCAATAATTATCAATTTTAACTAACAACTTACGAATTCTCTTCAATCTGTATGTAATGAATCAGAGAATAGATAGATAAAAATTATCGCTTCGAGACACTTGAATCGAAATTCTTATCGACAGATGGACAGATTCGAGAAAGAGAAGGAAGAAAAGTTTTTTTTCCATTTAGCGGAACGAGGAGGGGAGGGGAGAAATTCGCTATCTGTGGCGAGATATTAAACATTTTAAACGAGCACAATGGCAGAGTCGAGAATCAAGTAGCGAGTGACGCCAACGTAGCGAAGAGAAGAACTTCAATTGGAATACCAAGACAGACTTCCTGTTTTTTAAGTCGCTAGCGTTGAGTTCTCGCGACGAACGTTATGATTTAATCTGTCTCGATAAATGAATCACATCGAACGGCGCAGCGTTTACGACACAAACCAATCGTCGTTTCTTCTTTTTTTTTTATTTTATCTTATCCTCCTTATCGAAATATTCACTTTTGGAATCAAATATTTAATTTGAAAATGTTCTCGCGTCTGCCTCTTTCTCAGATTTGTGAGGATTCCCTTTAAATCGAATCGAAATTTAAACGTTACGTTAGGACAGGTTTAGATAGGCGATAGAATGGTTGGGAGAAATAGAGGACCGATACGCGTCGAATCCAATATTGTTAGGTGGTGAAACGAGGATATCGGAGTTCCCTTAACGTCATTAGACGAGTCGTACGGCTTCTGAGCCGCCCACATACCGCCTGGATACCTTAAACTGCGCGAAACTGCTGAACTCGTTCTCTATTTCTTATACATGTGTACAACGTTTTTAACGAGGTCAGTTCTGAAAGAACAGAAAGAGAAAAAAGAAGGTGAAAGAAAGTATAAAGAGAGAGAAGATTTTATTTTCAAACGCGTGAATAACGCGTTCCAAATGGAGCGCGTAAGGTCTCTTCCGGTTGGCAGTCGATCTATTTTACCCTGGTGCATCAGGCCACCAAAGGTTCGCTCGTTATATTCGTTCGAGGAGAGAGGGCACCTGTACTCACGTGCATAGTGTGACTCACCCCGTATATATTTCGGCGGGTCGAATGGTTCTCGTCAAAAGGGAAGTATTTCGCGCTGAGTCAACCGGCGAAATCCTGAAACTGCATGCACCGGGTGGCCCTTGGATATCTTTGTCCTTGTCTCGGGGATATCTCAAATTTTATCGATATCCGTTCGAGGATATCGATAATCCTTGGATCGTATGAAATGCTCGTTCAAAGATAAACAATTAAATTGTTTTAATTCGTAACGAAACGATATATATATATTTCAATATCAAATTCGAATATTTTCTTCTAAACAGGTTGAAAAATTGAACGTATCCTCTTCAATGGACAATTAATCAAATTTTAATTTAATAATTAACGTTCCCTTAGATTCGCAACTAAATGGATCGGATAGCTCTTGGATATCGACATCTGTTCGAGAATAAATCGTTGGATCGTATGAAATGGTCGCAGGTTGAACAGGTTGAAAAATTGAACGTAACAATGGATGGATAATATAGTCTTGTACTTTATTTTAAATAATCAACGTTTCGTTTCATTTTCGACGATCTAATGGAACTATAATGGAGAAGAAAATGAATAAATTTCAGTTGAGATTAATCAAATTCTAAGTGCGGTTTCATAACGCGATGGCTGCCACCACAGATTGCTCGAGATTTATCTTAGCGAGAAGATCTTAAAATATCCAAGCACCTTTGCTTCTCCAGAGCGGTCAACGTGTAAACTCGCGAACAAGAATAATGGGAGAAGAGACAATACGCGTAACAACCGATACGCCTGTGGTGGGCAACCGAGCAGAACCGTTCCTCGACCGATCTATTCTCGGCTTTGCCGCGTTCCGAAACAGAAGAGACAGGTCCAATTTCTGTCATCACTCGACGTGTTTCTCCACGCACTTTATAGAGGTGATCGTAAAATTTCGGTGACCGTGTTCAAGCACGCACAGCTCGAGACAGAGGCAGGAATTTAGCGGAGTTTCGATTCTCCTTGCCTTCTCTAAGGCCAGTTCTAAGTTTACAATTCACGGAGGAATTCGGATTGGTCCCGTCGTAAACAGTTGGCCGAGTAGTAGAGCTTCACGATACGCTTATAAGTCTTCTTTGAACGATATAGAAAAATTTATAGGTGCATAATTCAATGTTAGGTGGCAAATTTACGCTCTTAACAAATCAAAACTCCGCGTTCGGGGGAATTGAAATACGGGTTTCAATAAATTTATGCATAATCGTCAAATTTCTACTCGAAAACATATTTCGAGAAAAGAATTTATTTCGAATCGAAGCTGTCGTTCGAACTATATCGTAATTTACAACTTGAAAAAAATATATACATATATATTTCTGAAACGAAAGAGAACGTTTCATGAAAAGCGCATCCCCCCTCGCTTCCTTCGCCTCCCATCTAAAAGGAAAAGTGGCGCGAGAAGGTGGCACAGGAGGCGGTGAACACTGAAACCTTAGGGTTATTTCGAACGTTTCGTTAAGCAAGGAATGAATTCTTCCTCCGTGGATTGGAGCGGCGGGATGCCTCCCCCCTCTCCCCCTTCGTTTTGCATGCCCGCATAGATCGAGAGCGTCTGCTCGCGTGAAAAGATTCAGCGTAAAGATAAAATCGAAGGAAGATACGGTTTCTCGTCACGACACTCGGCCTCTCGGGGAGTAGAAAGGCGGCTGTTGGCCGAGGGGATCACCTATTAGCCGAGAGAGAAGATTCATGGATGCTGCATTATTCATAAGGAGTGACACTTGGTGGCCTTTTTTTTTCTTTCCTCGAGCGGCTAATTTAAAACGTTTCGACAATTTGCGCCTCGTCCGCGCATGTGAATCATCCGAACAAATGTTCAGATTTGGGTAACGCGACAAAGGATACTCGATTGACGAGCATAAAATAGCGACACGACGATGAAACGTTGATGGCACGGAATAACGAAGAATGGATTTTGAGATGTTGATCGCGTTTATTTTTAAGTTTCGCGGAATAAACTGTGACGCAATATTGAAAATAATTGGAAAAGTACAACGTAACCTTCGATTTCGAGAATCCGAGCCCTAAATCGGCCTACTACAGAAGCCCAACTAGTATTCGTCGTGAGTCACGCGAACGTTCCGCAGAATCCATCGAAGCGACCAGCCGGAAAACGGTGACGTAGCCCTCCAACGAGTCTAACTAAAAAACTTTCTTTCGAACGTTTATGGAAATCCTCGACAATAATTATCGAATTGTGAGACAATTCGTTCGAGCAAATTGAAAAATGAGAGAAAAAAAAAGAAAGAAACGGGTTCTAGAGCAAGATTAATTCTCTCGTTGGAAAGGATTAGGCTTCGTAAAAATTGAAAAATAATGGAATCGAGAGAGGAGGAAAAATAAATTAATCCTCGTTGGGAGGTTGGTTAACGGAAATGGAAAGGATTAGCCGGTTTTTGTATCTCGGTTGGGCCATCGAACGGGAGAATCCTCCGGCAATAAGTCACATTGGCGCGTGATCATTCATCGTGAATAACCCGTTCGTGATCTCCTCTCCTCGAATTTCACCCGGCCAAGTAGCGAAGTCTGCTCGCTTTGCGAGCACGGCTTGGTATTGACGTCGGTAAACACGCAAAGTTAGAAGAAGCTTGGTAGCCTTGAACGGAGTAGGCTCGATCCTGACGCATCGTAGTAGGCGATCCCTCGCTTTCTCGATTCGAACACGCCGACCAAAAAGAATTTCGATAGGAGAGGAATGAGTTCTGCGGTTGATTAAATTTTCCATCCTCGTTTCGACGATCGCTGTAGCGAAACAGCCGCTGATTCAATCGGACGATTTTCGAAAAAAAAACTAAAATTAGAAAAAGATAACAAACGATGAGGAATTCGATTGCTCGGAACGAGTATCGTAGAAAATCGAGAAAATCGTTGCTTGCTTGACGTTCCAAGGATTCAAGTCGAATGAAAACACAATGCTCGATCGATAGGAAAGATTCTTCGAATTTTTCATTTTCTCTTCAAATGATTGAACCGTAGTCGAAAAAAAGTCCAAAAATCTTAATTCGAAGATGAAAGAAATGACTTTTTATCGCATCCAAAATCGACACACGGAGAATTACCGGGTATACAACGAATATACATATATTCGTCCAACTTTCTATCCTTTCGTAGAAGAAGAATCCTATCCTAGAACCGGACGGTCTCAATTTCTATTCGATTTTACAAGCAATCTTCCGTCCCGGGGTATAATTTCAGACACTCGAAACGGCTGGATATACACCCAGTGAAAGCCAGAATGAAAGGATTAAGCCGGATTTCGAATGTGGAACTCTTCTCTTCTCGCAAAAGGAAGCCAACCATCGATTCTCTCCCGAGGCTTCGAAAAATAATTGCATACGATCTCTTGTAATCGCGTACGATGTCGTCGACACAGAGAAAGAGAGAGAGAGAGAGAGAGAAATCGGCAGGAATCCCTGCTCAGGGACACGAATTCCACGACGGATGGAGAAGAGAAAACGGGAGTGTTACACAGTCGGAAGCCCGGGGAACGTTCCTCCACGGCGCGGGTCGCACCTTGGCGCGTTCGAAGAATCGCAGAAAGGTAGCTGGCATCGGTTCAAAGCCGCGTAACAGGCCGGTTGCGTCGCTTCTTATTCGGAATCCCGGATAGAGGATACCGTAAAACGGCGTGCGGCACCGTGCACGGTTATTACATCTCCCGGCGCGCTTAAATTTAGGCACACGGAAACCGAGTGAGGCCGAACCGAGCTGAGTACGGGCCACGCTTTAACCCATTAACCACTTGGCGAGGGAACGAGGGATTTAATTTCGATCTGGAAAACCGCGATCTTTCTTTCCGATAATGCAATTCTTCGATTTTCGAGTTTAGAGAGCGGATGTGGAGCGGATTTATAAGCTCGTATATAAGGAAACGAGGGATCGAAATCGGAATAATAATATGATTTCGAGGATAAATTATACGCGAAGGAGTTTAGGAGTAGAATTTTTGAGATAAGATAAGATGTGTACAAAGGCTTTCGCGATCGAGATACAGATAGAAATTTGCGTCGATACATATACATGTATATCGCGGCAATTAGAAAGCGCATTTTA
Source organism: Apis dorsata (assembly GCF_000469605.1). NCBI lineage: Eukaryota > Metazoa > Arthropoda > Insecta > Hymenoptera > Apidae > Apis > Apis dorsata. Next base: position 675,370 of record NW_006263567.1, read on the forward strand.
ACCAAGGAAAATTCTCTCGCGAGCGCGTAATCGCATACACTGACCGGGTGTGTAATTAACGGACGTCTTTAAGAAACCCATTATTCCCGAAGAATTTTAAGTACCCAATAATAAAGCGTCGTGGAACGATGACACTCGACGAGGCTGATGATACCGTGACCGGAATAATATTTTTCGAAATGCGACGACCATGCAGCGGGGTTGGCTTCGGTCCGAGAGAGAAGCAGACGTGTTATTAAATTTGGAAAATTCCGGCCGCGCGAAAGCAAAGGCGCTCTCTTTGCGCGCTCGAGTCGAGAAAAGGAAAAAAACCGTGTCGAAAAAACGTGCGCGCATTTTAAAAATCCATTCCACGCGATTTATAGTAGGTGTATTTTTAAATGGAAAAAAAAAAAAAAAGAAAGAAAGGAGAGGAAAGAAAGTGGAAGAGATCGATCGAAATCAGAGCTCACAAAGAGCTCTTTTCAAACGGTTTCGTTCGATCGATCGCGTTCCACGCGAAAGAAGCGAAAGAAGAAAAGGAGGAACGTAATTTTTTCTCTCTCTCTTTTTTTCGCGGAGAAGCGACACTCTCGAATCGAGTAATGCCCCCTTGGCATTCCTCGGCTCGATTCACCAGATCGTTGCCTCGTTCACGGCCGCCCGATTCCTCCTCCGTTTCGATAGAGCGTACGTGGCTCTCGGAGAGGATCCGTTGCGCATACGTATATACGTGCGCGCGCGTGCTCCATCATGCGATTACGAGACCGCGGAAGAAGGCTCGAAGAATGCTGGTCCAAGCGAATAATCAACGCGATACTTGGGAAAGATAACACGTTAATTCAATGGAGAGGTTCGTTAATGGAATTTCACGAGCCGTTGCCCGAATAGAAATTCTTTTCCACGCTGGGATTTTCCTTTCCCGATACTTCTGCTCGTTCTGCTTTTATGAATCGTTATCTTTCAATTCAAAGATGCTTAATAATTTCTTTCTTCTTTTTTTTTTTCGCATTGCACAATGCCACTAAACCATTAAAAATTCATCCGACGTGTTTTCTCCAATACCATACGTTTCTTATTCAGAGGCAAAAGTAAGTAGATAAAGACGAGTTAAAAAGACGAGTATATTTAAGAGAGAGAGAGAGATTCTCTGAACAATTATGTAAATAAATGATTGGCAAAAGAAAAAAAGGAAAATAGGGAAAAAATACTGGTAAACACGGACGATCAAGTTTCCTCTTCCTCCAAGACGCATCGAAAGATACCAACCAAACGACTCCACGGCTCGTCTCATTACCCGAGGAGTATCATTTTCCGCGGCCGTGGCTCCGCTCAACAATCACGATATTCATCCAACAGCGATTGTTCTCCTCGAGCCTCTCAATTAATCTCGCGGAGGCTAAGATGCTCGGTCTTCTCTTTCCCAGGAATCCGCGTCGCTTTCGATCCCCTCGAGCTCATGCTCGATTATCGACGATTTTTAATTTATAACATCGGTTGGAATCGTTCTCGTTGTGCCGGAAATCTGTCCACTCGGATTTATCTAAAGTTGCCCGTTTCGTCTCGTGGGAATCTCGATCGATGCAGCTTCTTAACAGTCGGCCGATGAAGCGCGTTCGAGCGCCATGACACGATCGTCTTTGTCCCGTCCGCCGCGAAAATAAGAGGGATTAAAAGTTAAAGGTCAGAGATTTTGAGAAAGGTGGATGGAATCGCTAGTGAAAAGAAATGGAAAATCTTCTCTTCTTAAATGTTTCAGATTCGTGATCATCCTCTTCTGAACGTTCATCGAGACGATTTGGAAGAAGTACAAACGGATAGTATAATAGAAATACGGTAGCAAAAGTTGTTGAAGAACTGTTCTAGAAAGATGAGAATGAGTTTGTTGGAAAATGGCCATGAAATCGTCGTACACGTTCATAATTGGAGATCGAAGTTCGTTCGCACTGTTGATTTACGATCGGTCTGCGAGACGATTAAGTTCGTTACGCAAGCGTTAAACGGAAAATATTGAATCGTTTGCATTAACGTCTGCTTGGTTAAACGGTTAAACGACTTGTGTCTTTGTAAATTCTCACAGTGGAACACCTCCCTTCACTGTGCAAACGCGGCATTAAGGGAGGGCACGGATCGAAAGCGGCGAGCGGCCAGGTCGTAAAAAGCACGGGCTCGACCCAGATCTCGATCCATTCCCTTCGAACAAAGGGGAATAAATCAATTTTGAGCGTGAACGATTGAGATTTCACGGAAACGGGTTGGTCGGCGGTGTGTGGCGGGAAATTATCGAGCTGGTGGGTCACCGCCGAGTGTTATCGACGATAACCCCGCGGGCTGCAGCAGCGGAGTAAAGCACCACCGGTGTATCGTTTCCACTTCCTGCACAGGTTTTTCTTCCTTTGCCCCCGTAACCAATCCATATTCATATGGAGATATGGACGCATCTTCCAATTCTAATTTATATCGCGCGGATCCGTCGTAGTTTCGACGATCCCCGCTAGATGTCTCACCGACTCCTATTTTCTCGCAACCGTTCTCCCTCTGATCTTGGAAGAAGAATATCTTGAACTCGCGTTATCTGGAACTTCTTTGCCTCGAAAGAAAGGAGATTACGTCTCGATTTAAAGCTATTAATTTAAAGAAATAACGAAAACGATTTCATCAAATTTCTCGGATAAAGTAGGCCGCCTAAAGAGTGGATCGAAATTGGAAGCAACGGATATCGGAGTTAATGGTGGAACGCGTGGAATATTTATATATGAATATAACGAGAAAATATACTGGGGAAAATAAATAACGAATTCTACTCCGCAACTAAACGTTGAACACCGTAATTGCTCGTCTAATTGGAGCGTTGATTTTTTTTACAACTTATTACTCGATCTATTGAAAAGTGCAACGGTATCCAGGGAATCTTCTTCTCTAACGGAATCGATGCGGGTGTGAATTTCAAACGGAAGAAACGGGATAAAGAAATGGAGGGAAGGAGGGGAGAAGTGGCGACTGGTTTAATTGGAGTGTCGATCGCGCGTTCTTTCGTCGTCTTCCAAAGAGATTCCGAGCTGTGCACGCCGCGATACATCGTTTTGCTGTTACGATACGGTCCCCGTCAATTGATTCACAAAGAGTCGACGCGTTTCGATCGACTTGTGCGTCTCTGAGATTGCACGATGACGCAATTGTGAAAAAAAAGAAATCTTTCATCCGTGTTCATTGCGCGTCGTTTCGAGTATAATTGTATAAAATTGTACGCAGGGTGATGCGAAAGCAGGAAAGAAATTTAATACGTGTACAAAAGATTTTGAGAAGATGATCCCTTTCTTTTTTTTTTTTTTTTTCTTTTATTTTTCAAACGTAGAAACATACTTTCGTATCGCTTATGCATTCGGTCGACGCACGACGACTTTATTATTAGACCATCTCCAATTAGCCGACTTAAAGACTCTTCTAATTTTAAAACGTCATTGACTCTAGACGATACGTCAATCGTTTGAGAAATGATTTGCACAGCTTCGTCCTTGTACAATTTTTTTACACAGAGATATAACACAAAAGATTTCCAATTTGTAAGAAGAACATTGTTCCAAGTTGATACTCCTATGGAAAAATTCCTCGTTAAAAGGATTCTCACCTCACAATATCTCACAAAAGAGAAGACTAGGAGACAAAGGCAATCGTTACAGCCAACTTTCGACACATTTCCTCGACTAAAACTAAATCGATTTGTTCGTTCAACGATCAATTTTTTTCCAGCCTTCGTTTTCTCCGCGTTGCGCAACCACCTCCCCTTTTCTCTCCCCCCTCCCATAACCTTCGATTTCAACCGAAACGTGTTTGTCAATATGCCCCAATACGACGATTACGTAAAAGGATGCGATGTTCGAGAGGAAATGTAGGCGCGAACCTGTTCCATCGAGGGACGAGAGTCGTCGAAGAATTTGCAGATTCATCGGAACGATAGAGAACGGCAGAGAGGATGGCAACGAAACGTTTCCGGTATCGTCGTCCCACGCGCGCGATTCCTTTTTTTTTTTTTTACGATTCTTAAGCAACCGCGTGGGATCTCGCGTAACGATTATGGAATTTCGCGTCGAATTTCTAGAATGAAAGATTTTCTATCTTTTCAACCGATCGCGGCGATACGTTTTGTATATTGTTCGAGAAAAGATTACAATCGAGAATCTATATAGATTTATCGGTTTATTATTTTGAGAAATTGATCGTGGAAAAATTGCGCGCAAGCGAAAAGTTTGGCAAATCTCCATTTTATCGAGATATATTTTGAAAATTTAAACAAGTATTTGCTTTGGACGAGCGTCTGACCTTCCGATGGTGAAATTGGAAGTATTCACTTGAAAGATATCGAGATTCTATTACGATATTAAATAATCAACGTATCTCATGGTTCGATGTTACTTCGAGAAAGAGAGAGAGAATTGAATTTCGTTTATCAAATAAACGTGGAAAATTAGTATAAAAAAAAAATAGAGCGATTCGATCGTTAGATCGAATTTCAAATATAACGACTCGCTTAAACGCGATATAATCGATAATAGGGGAATCAAAATGACGAAAAACGTTCGGATACGCGCGATGAAAAAGGATTATTAATATAACGGGGCTGGTTAACGATCACGGGACTCGCTTGTCCGGTCGGTAATTTATCAACGGTGTAAACACTGCTCTGGAATTTCCCTGTTTGCTTTACCGTCGCTCATTAGGCCTGTAACGCGTCGAAATCGTAGCGCGGCGAATAAAATTAGATTCGCGAGCACGAGTTTCCGAGCGTTGTGCAATCCGGCTGGCCGAGAAGCTGGACGGAATATCGGTGCAAGGCAACCTGATATGTCGTAAAGCTGAAGTTTCACTACTTTCACGGCTGGAGTTCACCGCGAAAAATCGTCCGAGATAACGAAAATCGGAAATGTTCTCGATAACTACTCGATGCGCCGAGTTAAATCTTGGTAAAAAAATATTTCTTAACGAGTTTCTCGAAACTCGTGAATCGTTCAGGATCGAGTTTTTCTTCGATGAAAAGGGATTAATTGAGAGATGCTTCTTAACACGTTTCGTAAAATATATATTGATTTTTTTACTTGCAATGCGTTATTTTTTTCTTATCCAAAGACATCTTTCTCGATTGTAGATTTAAATCTAATTTGAACGAAATCGTTATCGTTCCATTACGAAGGATCACGAGCAAACAATTTCCAACTTCTTTTCACAAAGTTCTCCTTTGTTATCGGTTTATCGATTCGTGTATCGAAGAGATTGGCCAGACGAGAGAGTGGCCGGGTCGAGTACACGCAAGAGACAAATGGTTGAATGGCCGTGTTTTTCGCCTCCTCGATCACTGAATCGAAGTAGTTGTATACACTGGGAGGCATCTGCGAGAATGTCGAGTAGCACTCGGCATCCAGCTGGTTCTGGCTTCATCGAGAAATCGAGGACAGCCGGCTATTTATATTTATATGGGCAGCTATTTAACCGAACGTTGAAATCGGCCGACTCAACGTTGTGCAGGCCGCGGGAAAATTCTCAGAGACGCCTTGTTTTCCATACAAAGCTTTCGACGTTCGCGCTTTTTGCCACAATTTCGACCGCCCC
>NW_006263567.1:681340-684493 GCF_000469605.1 Apis dorsata
CAACCGTTTAAAACGACATTTAAAAAAGCAGGTATCCTGCTTTCAGATCGAAAGAAAGAGTGAAAAAGAGAAGAGCGAACCGCTCTGCTTGGAAGAAACGAGGAATTTTATAGGAAATTTCACGTGAAACAGCGAACGAGTGATTTCTATATTCTCCATTCCTTCGAATCGTTCCACTAAGAATTTCAATACCACTTTACTTATAATCCAGAAGATGTATTATGCATTAGCAGGAAATATGGAACGATGGAAGTATTAGCTTATGAAAATATTCCAGCTCTCTAGCAATTTTTATACCACGAGAAAATCGTAGCCGAAGGAGTTGGATTTCTTGTCCCTATTTTTCGAGAAAATTTCAAGGTCGCGCTTCTTTTTCCACGCCGCAATCGCTCAGAACGTTCCGATTCTTAACTCGAGGCGCATTTAAAACACAGCGCGGCTGCGTTTCTTTAAGTCGGTCCGAATACCTCGCTTCATTAAATCCCCTGGCGGCGTAACGATTGCTCGTCTTGCTCCGATGGACGGTTAGTTACGACCGTGCACGCATTCTTCGCTGGTAGTGTTCCGGAGGAAATGAGTTCCGGCCTCCCGTTTCCCCGCGATTCCACTCCGCGATTCCGCCCGTTTAATCGAAGGTTTAAGAGAAGAAAGTAATTGCTCGCCTCGAACGCAAACATCACGCTCGTTTGCATCGTCGCGTGACTTCTTCCTTGGCAGAAATCAATTTCCCCTAGGAGGAAGGGGGAATCTGAGAGGGGCAGGGAGGAAGGAATTACGACGAATCGGATGTTTTGGAAACACGGGTTCGATTTCGTTATCACGAGGAATGCGCGTAACAAAATTAACTTCCCCTTGGAAGAAACTTCAACAACTCGAATCGAATCAAGAGATGGTCCAGTTTTTTGTAACGTTATGCTCATTCGCGAGCAAAACGAAATTTCCTCAATGTAAAGAATTGCAGGGGATAAAGGAGGTTAAGATCGCGTGTTTTTCCAGAAAATTTGGAATGGAAACAATTATTCGATTTGTTTCGATAAGAAATTAATTTTCCCTAGAAATTTCAACTCGAATAAAGAGATAGTCCAGTTTTTTGTAACGTTATATTCATTCGCGAGCAAAACGAAATTTCCTCAATGTAAAGAATTGCAGGGGATAAAGGAGGTTAAGATCGCGTGTTTTTCCAGAAAATTTGGGATGGAAACAATTACTCGATTTGTATCGATAAAAACTTAATTTCCCCTAGAAATTTCAATTCGAATCGAATCAAAAAATGATCCTTTTTTGGAAACGTTTATTCGAACAAAATTTCTCCTAGAAATTTCAATAATTGTAGAGAATAAAAATAAAAACTCTCATTCGGCAAAATTAATAATAATTTCTGCTAGGAATCTTGATCGAAGTCTGGAAGTTTGAAAAGGTCAAACAAAATCCAAAACAATCGTTTGAAGAAAATTGAACGATCTTCGAAGGATTGGAAGAATTTCAAGAGAGTGAAGGATATGTAAGAAAGAAAGAAGACGCGTAATAATCGCGTGATAATGGAGCGTTACCCGCAAATGCAACGCAACGGTGACTTTCTCGTCGGCCATGTGAACTGCAGCTGCAGAACGTAACACGTGGTGGTCACCCGTTGTGTGCGCTCTCTCCCTATGCGGATCTCGCCTCTCCGATGAAAATAAATACTCGTTGGTAGTCCTGGCTAGCCACGCCACGCTAGTTACAACATCGGAAAGATAACACGGAGCCAGATCTCTTCCACATAAATTACCCTTTTGCACAACGGTTTAAAAACAACTGCCGTTGTTGCAGCAGGCCTCCTAGGCGAAATCGCGCGATCTAACGCAACATCAAAGATACTTTCACGGCATCGAGCAACTTGACGAAATAACCGAGTTTTCGAACCGGCAATGACACGTATCTTCGATTTTTCACAGTTATCGGAGTCACAGAAGTAATTAAGAATACGCAGAATTACGCACAATCGCGTAAGAGTAGAAAAATTGTTGGAGGAATACAGAGATTCGTTCGCGCGGCGAACTCTGTGATTAGGATTCGATTTCATCGTTTGTTTTTGCACATGTGCTGTTTGAAATTTCAAAACGTCCAAGAAATCGGAAGAAAAAGTTTCATTATTTTCTTTGCGCCTTCATTCATCTCAGATAAATAAATACAGACTATTCCTAGATCTTTACAAAGTTCTTACGACCTCTATAACTTTGCAAAAAGATGAGATAATCTATAAGTTTGATCCATTTTTGGAAAATGGCAATAGTCGTAAGACAGAGTTGCGATAATTTAAGAAATAAATACAGACTATTCCTAGATCTTTACAAAGTTCTTACGACCTCTATAACTTTGCAAAAAGATGAGATAATCTATAAGTTTGATCCATTTTTGGAAAATGGCAATAGTCGTAAGACAGAGTTGCGATAATTTAAGAAATAAATACAGACTATTCCTAGATCTTTACAAAGTTCTTACGACCTCTATAACTTTGCAAAAAGATGAGATAATCCATAAGTTCGAGCCATTTTTGGAAAATGGCAAAAATGTCATAGTCGCAAGACAGAGTTGCGATAATTTTAATAATCTGCGGTGTTTAAAATTAATAAAAGGTAGAAAAAAAATTTTCCACCGCGAATTCCACTTCTTTCGAAGTGGAAGAACGAAGCGGAGAGTCGAAGAAGGGACGAAGGAATCCGAGGATCGCGTGCTCCCGGAGTTTAGGATCTCCGGTGGGGAAGCAGGTTAATTTTCCTGCGACTTCCGGTGACCTTGGCGACTGGTGCGACTCGCGAAGGAAGGAAGAAAGAAAGGAGAGCCGAGAGGCGAATTCTCTTCTCATTCATTGTCTGCCCCGGGGTGTAGCAGCTCGAGGATAATCGAGGGAGCGAGCCACACTCGGTCATCCTCATCGTTCTCGGTGGAATGCCGCGAATACCGATTCCCTCTTGGGTCATTCACCCGCCATCCTCTTCTCCACTCTCGCCTCTCTTCTTTATCCCCGTGTCTCGGCCTCGGCCTCTCGTGAAAAACTCGTTCCGTGATCGTATTTCTTTTCGAAAAAAGGAATCCCCTAACTACGAAAAAAAATCATCCAAAGTAGTTTCTTCCTTCATAGAGAATTTTTCTCGAATTTCCAAAAAGATAGAC
>NW_006263567.1:684862-686962 GCF_000469605.1 Apis dorsata
ATAGTTTCTTCTTCGATAGAGAATTTTTTCTCGAACTTCCAATCAAGAGATAGGAAAGAATCAGTAGAAATGTAATTAATTAATATTGACTGGAGTAGAAATTTGAGAAACGGAGGATCGACAGGAGGTGGAAGGTCTGAGGTTTTCGAAGGTCTTCAAAGAGGAAATTGTAAACTGACGGGGATCCTCGTGTTTTGTACAGGGAGGGGAAGACGTGGAAAGTGAAATCGAGTCGATTGGCCTGTTAATCGCGGTTACCTGGCTCCCTTGCGGTTCCTGGTGAATCTTGGCTCGGAGAGCCAAGCAAGGTTCGAGGAGATCGAAGAAGGAGGAGGAGGAGGAGGAAAAAACGAAATTGACGTCGAGGTTATCGAAAAGGCTCGCTTTTTTTAATTGTAACTCGAGCATTAGAGCCTTTGCATTTTTATTGGCTTGGTTATGAGCCGTGGTGGCTTCGCGGACGATCCAATCTCCGTGGGTCCCGCTCCGGAAAAAATACTCCATTAAATGCAAATATAGCGATCCTGGCGCGCAGCGGGCCGCGAAATTTACGTATCAAACGGGAAAGAGAAGCTCGAACGTGAAGAGGGGGCGAAATATATCTGGAAGTTTCTCGATCATCCGCGATATAAATCTCCACCCACCGTTGAAACCGCTGTGCCAACTTTTTAGACGGGCAGAATTCACAAATTTTCACGTTTTTCAATTTAATTTCAAATCTCTATTGATCTCTATTGAATAGAGAGAGTAACGCTTTCGAATTTCTACTTTTCATCTCTGCATCCCTAAAAGAAATTAGAAGAGAGGAGCAAGATATTTCCAGTGAAAGGAATTTCTTTGAATTTCAATCGGTAAAAAGAAACTCGTTAAAAATCGATAGTTCGGAGACGTTGTGGAGAGTTGAATCAAGCGAGCAAATATTCTTCAGTTATAATCCTTGACAAAAATCGCTAGGCGCCCTTCTCAGCATCCCCTCGATCGGGGGACAAAGAACCTCCTCCCCTCCTCCCCTTTCGAGGAAAGCGAACATTTCTCTAATGGAACGATTCTCCGCGGGATTTTTCGCTCTCGTTAAGCCCAAGGTTTGCTGACCCGACAGAGCATATGGAGGAGGAACATCGGGTAAGCGAGCAGGCCGCGCGAGCTGACGTCGGCCGTCTGCCGAGGCAATTGTCCAGAATCCCTCGTCTCATTCTCGGTAGCTCGTAACGTTCGCGATCATTGTTGCACGATTATTAATCACGATAACGAACAGCGTGGCCTAAGGATAAATTTGTCACGCTTCTGCGAAACAGCGTTCCGTCTTCATTAAGACCTCCCCCTCCCCTTTCTCTTCCCTCCAACACTCGGCCGGAGAGAGAATTCGCTTGGCATCGGTCCTCCTTCGCCCACCAAATTCTCCCCCTCCCCCAAACGAGCCTCGTTCCGATCGGATGATAAATCGTGGAATATTTTACTTTTATTATCACGTTATTTATCCCACGTGGACAACGCGGCGTCGCAACAAAAACGACATCGATTCTCCGCTCTCCCCCTCGACTCGTGTTTACCCAAGGAAATATCCCCGTTTACACATTCCTGCGCCATTTTTATCACGAAAACCCTAAACGTTTCTTCGTTCTCCAAATACTTGACGCAAAGCCAAAACGATTTCTCGTCATATATCTACGCCTCTATAGTTTCCATATGGAACTGTATATTCGGATCTCCATTCGGTTTCGCGTTAAATCCTCGAGGCATAGGGCTTTCGGTTCGTTGATCAGGTTTTTAGATTATTCGCACGCGAAATTTCTTTCGAAAGGACCGCGTGTGCATCCGCCTGTTTCGAACCTTGGAAACGTTGCTCGACGATATTTCACTCGGTGAATCGAAAGAGGGAAGGGAGGAAACGGATGGAAACGAGCCAAAGATTCCAAGTCGCTTCGAAACCTCCGTCGATTCGTCATCTCTGGCGCGAGCCATGGGAAAATCGACGTACGTAGGAAAAGAGATTCTCAATGGATTTCGGATTTCTTCTCTTCTCTTCTTCGTTTCAAATTTCCCGCGAAACGTTATATACACCTGAGGTAAAAAAAAAAAAAAAGGAATCGAATCGGAAAG
>NW_006263567.1:687202-690051 GCF_000469605.1 Apis dorsata
AAGGAAGAAGCGGAATAGAAAGAGGAAAAGAAATAAGAGAAGAAATAAGAGAGGAAGAGGAAGAAGCGAGGTTAAGTATACTTCGCACGGTTGTAAAAGTGCGGCACGGTGCGCGTTTAATTTCGGCTTTCCTCGCGCCGAAAATATTCGCGCCACTTTCCGCGCCGGCATAGCTTCGCGGCTAACAGGGATTCCTACGGAGACCGGTGTCAGTTACCTAATTATAGTTGCATAGAAATCTGTAAGGGGACACCGCGACGGATCGGGCCGCGCCTTCTGCAACTCGGATTGCAGTGAAAACGCGCAACACGCACTCGCGCACGCACGCACGCACGCACGCCGCAGCTTCCGGATAAATCATCACGCGAGCCGACTTTTCCCCCCTCCTTTTTCCTCGCCCATTTTTCGATCCATTTTTCATCATCGATAGACGCGTTAACGAGAAATTTCTATCGAGAGCAAGCTTCTCGATCGAGATTCTAGAAGAAAATATTCTTTAGAGTCTATTCTTTTAGTTAGATGAGGTTAGATGGTTGGTGGATTTTTAATATTTTTTTGAAACGTTTCACGATGATACGAAGAGGATGATAAAAAGAAGAGCGGGAAAAAGGAACTTGGAGAACCGATCAGATATTATCGTGTAACTTGTTCTATATAATCCTCGACACTTGACGAGCAGATAGTGGTTATTTCCGCGAATCTTTTTCTAGGGGGGGAGATAAGAAGAGTCTCGATCGCCTCGGCCATTCGATTAGATATCGAACCTTGTTGCATTCGATTTGTCAGCTATCTATCTTTTCTACCTAGTTTACTTCGCCTACGATCCTTTTTCGAAGAATTGGAATATCTATCTGGGACCCAGATCGAAAAGGATCGACGTTGATTAATATTCGCGCCGTATTTACGTCGACCAGATCCAGATTATTTTCGAAGCGAAGAGATTTCAATTGGCTAATACTCGAGACTTGCGATCCTCGTGAAGCGTGGCGGGTAGAATTCCGCATCCGTCGAGGAGATACTTCCGCGTGTCGAAATCGGTCGGTTGGAATTGGAACGAATTTCGACTCGAATTTGGTATAATTCCTCGGAAACGGATTTATGTGGTTCTCGACCCGTTGCATCGGCCACGTATTCTATTTTCGAGCCCAAGTTTCCTTCCACGCGGGCCAGAAATACGAAATGGGGGGATGCATGGACTCTCCGTATACGAGATATACGAGTCGAAATCGAGGAAGCCAAGTTTCCATTATCGATTACGTGCCCGCTTGCGGTTTGATAAATCCGACGCATAGCGACTCGACGACGCACCTAGTCGGTAATCGATCCCTTTCGCCGCATCAATTCCAGTTACATAAATTAAACAGCGCTAATCGAACCTTTAAGGTTTAACGATCCTTCTTCGAATCGATCCTTTCTTTTTTTTTTTTCTTGAAACGTAACATGTCGTCGTCTGATCAAAGTATTTCCTGTTTCGCGATTCGCGGAAGACGCGAGAATGAACTATAAGTATACCGTATCTTGAGATAGGGGCTTAATTATAATATACGATATCCCTCTCGTACCATGCACTAATATATGCAAATTAGTTGGTTCGAATAAGTAAGGCAGGATAAGAAGGGTGTTTTTATTCCTATTTCATATTGAAACGATGATATTTTTATGATCGAAACTCGAACGAATTATCGACAGAATTATCTGTATGGCATAAAGTAATCGCGTGTCGATTATTTATGGAGAGTGAAAATTCGAAAATTTCGGATGAAGGGGCAGGCAAATTGGCGCAATTATAACGCGGTTGCAACACTCCAAGTGGGCGCGCAGATACGGAACAAAAGAGCGTAGACACCCTCGACACCCACCGACGTTCGCCTGGTCCGAAATGATTGTGCAAATACAGCGTGATACTGCAATTTACGGGCGAACCTTGCGCTTTCGTTTGGGCAGACTTGCCTACTCCGCCTGCACTCCGTCCCCTCGTCGTCGTGGTTTAATTACGAGGGACCACTTCTCCCAAAGGAACCCTTTCCTCCTCCATTGTTCGAAAAGTTGACATCAATTCTCCAACTCTTCTTCGATACGAATATCCTTCGATGCGAATTGAAGGTGAAAACTTTGGATAGTTATATACTAGATAAAGTATTTTCGAGATGCGTCTGCATTTCGTAAATTGGACGAAAGATTTAAAAGAGTCGCGTGAAAGAAAGATTTGTTCGTTTACGAAGCGAAGAGGAAAGCGCCTGTGCGTAGGCAACCACGGCAGACTGGTCTGAAAAGACGATGGAAAAATCTCTAGCTGCGCGGTCAACGAGACAAGCGTCTGTTCAACGACGATTATTATCGATGGAACATAAATTCGAAAGAAGAAACGAACGTCGTTTATTCTCTTTTGCAACCGTTTCCTTTTATTCAGCGGAGAATTTTATTTTTACGACATTTTCACGATATTTTCACGAAGCACGAAGGGGAAACGCGACGGCCGTTTTATCGACGAGCACGGCGTACGACGTTGAAAAGGAGAATCGAGGGTGGTGGTGGAACGCGGAGGGAACGTCGCGCGAATCGAAACGAAAAGTGGCGCTGTCGCTTTCGTTCGCGACCGCTTTTGGGCAGAGGATTTCCCGGCTGCGGCGCGGCGGAGAGTCTCGATCCGAGCCTCGTTAAATCGCGGTAGTGTGTCATTCTAAAAATAGAGAGGAGAGGTTGAAACGAGAGAGTTAGCCGCGATCCGGGAGAAAGAGAGAAGGGGATCCTATAGTCCCGGTCGTGAACCCGAAGAACGACCTCGGAGAAACGCCGACCAAAGAGAGGGACGAGAGAAAAGAACAAAGAGAGAGAGAGAGAGAGAGAGA
>NW_006263567.1:690242-694096 GCF_000469605.1 Apis dorsata
GAAAGATGGGGAAAAAAGATGGACGAACGCTGGGAACGGGAGGAAAAGAAAGGGAAATACGGGAATCAGAAGGAGAGAAAGAAAGCGAGGAGGAAGGAAGATCGAATTAAACGGACACCGGCGCGAAAGAGTCGAGAGGCACGACGACAACAGGCTCGAAAGCGTTCTGCGCGCTTTTAAATATCACCGGTATAGAAGCGGTGGAGAAACGAGCGCGCATGCGCGATGCGGGGACGCCGTGGCACCGGCGCATGCGCGCCTCGGCCACTTTCTAATTTTACCGCGGCGCGGTATACGATTAGTTTACGCCAGAATCGGGCCGTACCCTTCTCTTTCTCCGCTCGTATAAATCATAATTCTATTGCGCCGCGATACGGCTGATACGTTTGTCGAGACGTTTTCGACGCGCAACGGAGTCGAAGAAGAAGAAAAAAAAAAGAAAGGGATAGAAGATCTCGAGAAGCGGTAAATCGTCTCGATACTCGTTCGGATTATGCTTTTCGAGCGAGTCTTCTAACGAGTCACTCGTGTCAGTTATCCAATCGTGTCATCTCGATAAACTCGGACAACGACGTAACGTTATAATAAATCGACGTCGACGAGACAGTTAGATATTCCTTAACGACCACTTTAGGTCAACATACAGTTCCGCCACTGTTTTGTCGACCGATCCGCTAAAAACGGCCCGCGCGGCCCGACCACGGAACCGTAATTGCAGCCATTAAGGGGACATTTAGGAACCCCTGTATTACGTCCACTCGACCGCTCCGCTACTCGCTTCGCACCCGTTAATTTATCGTATTTAGGAAGGATTCTATTCGTCGTCGTATTCTTCCCGACACGGCTAGCTCCCGACCCACGATAACTTTAACGACTGACGAAGGAGAGGGTCGTCCATAAAATTTTTTTACCGTCTGCGCTTTACCAAACTGCGATCACTCGACAGATTTAAATCGAGAATCGAGATCGTTACGCGAATCGATCGAATCTGACCGAGTTGGAAATTGGAAAAACGGAATTTCTCGCGAAACGACATGGCTCCAGGAAGCAACACGATTCCTCGCTCGTATCCTTGAGCAGTTTCAGATTTCATTTTCGAAATACATTCCCTTGCCACGTAAATACGCGACCCACGGAATGGCTAATAATAGGAGGATTTGGCTTGGCGGCCAACAACGCGGCACCGCTGCAACCGCTTCCTGAGTTCCATACGACCGTGTCTTCCGTTAATTTCGAGTGCACGCGAGCCCTCTCTAGGAAGAGGACTCCCGCCCCGATCGAATCGGCTCGACCAAGAGGGAGGAGAGACGAGGATCTCGGAATCAAGTTGCGTCCCCCGAAAAAGGACAACGTTTCTCGTTGTTCGTCAAATACGGAGCAATCTAAGTATAGAGTCGGCTTCTCCTCCTCCATTTTCCCTCCTCCTCTTCCTGCCGCATATTTTCGTAATCTTTGGATCGCCGATGTTTACGCATCCACTTCTGTTTGGCACAACTTGCAACCGTTTTCCATGCGCAACGTTAGTTGTTCCGTTAATTTCGACGCGGTTCTCTCTTCGAGGATCCCTTTCTCGATTCGAAATCTCGCCCTCGCCCCCCTCCCCCCGAAGAGGAAGGATAGCTCGCGTTGCCCACTCGAATCCGGGACGAGCTAAGAATAGAACTCGACTTCTCCTCGCGACCGTCTTCTCCTCCCTCCCTCCCTCCCTCTCTCTCTCTTCCCCTCCGCATATTTTCGTAATCTTTGGATCGCGGATGTTTATGCAGCGACACGAATCCAATCCAAATCCACACTGGATGGATATTAATAATAATAGCCGAGCGACTTCCAAAGGACAAAGAGCGCATAAAGACGCGTGTAATTGCACAACATTGCCAGCGAGCTTGCACCGCGTCTCTCGTTACCGTGTTCGTCCAGAATCGAAAATCGTCGTAGGCTAATTCCGTCGCCGCGGAATCGAACCTCCTCTTCCTGTTACGCGCCATCCCTTCACCGAGACGAGAGAGACAGAGTGACTGAGAGAGAGAGAGAGAGAGAGAGAAATTGGTTGGTCGAGCAGAAATACCCGGTGACCTTCTTCCGATAAGTGGCTGCGCAACACCGATCCACCACGACTGGGGAGATAATTCTTGGAGAAAAATCGAATCGTTTAATCCATTATTTTGCATCGCGTAGATCAATAGGTGAAATGGAAGGAGAGTTCGAGTCTCGAATGGCGGCGTTTTAATCCTCTGTGGGCCGAGGTAGAATTCGTCATCCAAAGAGAGAGAGAGAGAGAGAGAGAGAGAAGTCGAATGAATTTTAATCTATTATTTTGCATCGCGTAGATCAATAGGTGAAGTGGAAGGAAGGGGAAAGTTCGAGTCTCGAATTGGTTTTAATCCTCTGTGGGCCGAGGTAGAACTCGTCGTCCAAAGAGAGAGAGAGACAGAGAAGTCGAATGAATTTTAATCTATTATTTTGCATCGCGTAGATCAATAGGCGGAGTGGAAGGAAGGAAGGAAGGGAGAGTTCGAGTCTCGAATTGGCGGCGTTTTAATCCTCCGTGGACCCAGATAGAACTCGTCGTCCAGAGAAAGAGAGAGAGAAGTCGCATTTCTTCCACTTTCCGTTCACTTTATGGCGTCTACTCGAGCGAGCGAGCGTTCTTCTGTTATTCGCGCAATCATAAAATCATTGCAGCTCGCGATCTCTTCACCCTTAAAAATTTTTCTCGAACGTTACGTTCGATACTGCGTCGCTTCGATTCGCTTTCGAATCTCTCCCCCTTCCCTTCCCTTTCTTCTCCTCCGTAATAACGTAATCTCTGGTTTGATCGCAGGTGTGTCCACGGTGTGCGACTGTCCGACGATCCAGGCGCGCCATAATGGCGGAGGTGGCGACCAAGAAATCGATCAATGTAGTAAGTAGCAAAACTAGCGAGGTGTGTAGCGTTCAATCTAACAACGGTTTGATCCAGTTGGATAACATAACCGCGAGTAACAAGCAACTAATATCGTTGTGTGAGAGCAACGACGACGAGGACGATCTAATCCTGACTAACAACACCCGTAACGAATTGGACACGGACGACAAAAGCCTTCAGGAGTTGATCGAGAGCGAGCTGGCGCTGAGAATTTGCTCCAACGCCGGGGAGCCGGAGGAGGAGGAGGAGGAGGAGGAGGAGGAGAACGGAACCGGTATAGAGATGGACGGGGAAGAAGGGAAGGAGGGGAAGGAAACGGTGAGGAGGATCGTGCTCGACAGGCAGCAGGAGCAGGTGGACGTGAACGCGGAATTCATCGCCGCGGAAGCGGAGCACTCGTCGGGTTTGGTCGGGAAACCGATATACAGCTATCAGAACGGGCACGCGTCGCCCGACGCGGGGGTCGCGGGCCCGCGTTGGGAGGGGGGGGATGCGAAGCCGGGGCCGATCGCGGCCCGTTTCCGGGAGGGGGAGGGGAAGCAAGCGTTGGAGGAGCTGCCGGAAGTTGGCAGCGGGATAGCAATCGAAGAAACAACGGCGCACGAGATCGATGAGGGGCCACGTGACCAGGCGGCGGACGATGGCGGATTCGAGCCGCGGAACGAGGAGGACAACGAAGACCCGTGTCCCGATTATCCCGCCCTTCGGCCTGCCGAGGCCGCGGACGGACTGCCGGATGTCCACGCGATGAGCCAGGAGTCGTTCGAATCGTCGTGCGAGGCCGAGGAGGAGGAGCGGGCGAAACCATACGTCGACAAGTATCGGGAGGAAATAGAGGTTCGGTCTGTGATTTCGGACGCGGGTGCGGGCCCCGATGCGGAGAAATTGGACGGTGGGGGAACGGAGGCGATGGAGGGCGACGACGACGATGTTGGGGGTGGAGGTTCGC
>NW_006263567.1:694419-700095 GCF_000469605.1 Apis dorsata
GCTTTCCGTGTCCGAGCCGACGTTCATCGAGAAGACGGAGGTGGTCATATCCGAAAGCAGCGTGAAGATCGTCTCCGAGACGCAGTGCCTCGAGATCGAGGAGCAGCAGCGAGAGGAAGTCGAGGAGGAAGTCGAGCGACGAGCGGAGAACAGCGGCGAACTCGTGTCGCCGGCTCGCGCGCCCCTTGCCACCCCCGACGACGAGACCAGCGACGTTTCTAACGCGGGTGATGTAAGTGTTGCTTCGTTTCCCACTAATCTATCCGAGACGTTCGGGACGTTCTTCTTTCAAAACGACGCTTTCGAAGTTGGACAGATTTCATCCCCCTTTTCTTTAACTCTTCTGACAAAATCTGCTTGGTTTTTTTTTCCTTTTCACTTTGGAAATGATTTTAATCCTTTGTTTTAATTGACGTTGAATGGTTTGCTGCGATTTGTCAACTACTCTTTTCTTTTTTTTTTTTATTGGCTGAAACGAACGTTTGAGCGTTTAAGCGGAAAATCGCATTAGGTTGTAGAAGGAGGAACGAAAATGAGCGGGGCACGTGTTGAGAGGAATTGGCACGCTGGTTTCCGGCGAAAGATTATTCGGTAGCGAGCACACCGACCCACGTAACGCGACGTAAAGAATATTGTTGCGTCCCCGTTGTTGTGCTCGTTCCTGTTGCACGTTGAGTAATTCTTGCAAACGAGCCATTCCGGCCCCGCTTTTCCTGCCCGCCACTCCGCAACGCTAATTACACCGTTGCGCCTGCTCCCACGCGTATTTCGTGGCGGTAACAATTAATCTCGTTAACTCTCGACAGCAGGTAAGCTCGCGTTCTTTTTGATCGACCATTTTAACGCTGTTTCTTTTTTTAACGAAAAAAAAAAGAAAAAAAAAAAAGGAAAAGTTAAAGCGAAAAAGCGTGGCAAAGTGAACGTCGGCGCGTTTAATTGAACAACAAAGGCCTAATTGGCTCGTTGACACCGGCCAACGACGCGTAACCACTTTCGTTCTCCGTTATTTCTCTTCATTGACACCGGTAAAGAATATATATATATACGACACGCGAGCCTGGTTTATTCCGCGACGACCAGGGACCCAGTGAGAGTGTATACGAATGTAGTTCACGGCTACGGAACGGAATCACGGGTAGACGGGTAGGTAATGCGAGCCGAAACTCGACAACCGGGCAATTAAACGTCGGATACGCGGTGTAAATCAGGTTGTTGATAAGTATCGGCGATCGTGTTGGTCAACGAAGAACGGGGGTGCGATATCGGGGGCAATATCTCTGAATAAATTTAGGATCGCGTAAATTGTTAGGTTTTCGTTTAGGTTGGTTGGGAGAAAAATTGCCGAATAAAGTAACGTTATTCGACGAGAGAGAGAGAGAGAGAGAGAGAGAAAGAAATTTCGAGTTGGAAAGAATCGAAACAAAGAGGTAACGTTACTCGTGAATGGGAAAATGATGGAATAATTCTCCAAAATGGAGATTAATCTCCTCTCGTATATATATTTTTTATTTTCCAACGGGAAGATAAGAACGCATATAAGAAGCTTTTTTTTTTAGTTTGAACGACGATGTATCAGCACGAGGAAGAAAGTGAAAGTTTTTCGAATCGACGCGTTTAAAGCTGATTGATCGAGTTCATAGGTTGCGGAGACAATGTTGCGTGTTAAATAAATGAGGAACAACGAGTCGAGCGTAGCCCGACGACACGAATAGAAATGGCTACGATAATTCACGGGCCCCACGTGAACAGATGAACGCGTACCGGAAGCAATCCGCTCGTTTATCAAGACAACGCTACGAAACCGAGTTATCAGACAGCCGGTTCAACGACCACCGCCCATGCCGTGTAGTAACCTATTCCGCTAGAAACGAGCTTGACCGAGATCCAACTCGTCACGAACTTTTTAATTCCGACCGCGTTCTTTTCCCCAACAGTTTTCTCTCCAAATTGAAATTGGAGAACCTTAACCTTCTTGAACTTTCCGGCCCAGAGTTCTTCGACTTTGTCTCCCACGTGTCAAAGCTTTTCCATGATTTTCGCGATTTCTAAAATTCGAAACGATCGAAATCGTAGCTTTTTCGTTGCTCTTCGAGATGGAAAGAAAATCTAAGCTTCTTCGACGTTCGAACTTTTCCATGATTTTCACAATTCGAAACGATCGAAATCGTAGCTCTTTCGTTGCTCTTCGAGATGGAAAAAAAATCTAAGCTTCTTCAACATTCGAACTTTTCCATGATTTTCGCGATTCCTAAAATTCGAAACGATCGAAATCGAAACTTTTTCGTTGCTCTTCGAGATGGAAAGAAAATCTAAGCTTCTTCGACGTTCGAACTTTTCCATGATTTTCACAATTCGAAACGATCGAAATTGAAGTTTAGGATTCTCCTAGGCGTCGAAATCGAAGTTTTTTCATTGCTCTTCGAAATGGAAAAAAAATTTAAGCTAAGCTTCTCGACGTTCGAACTTTTTCACGATTTTCGCGATTCCTAAAATTCGAAACGATCGAAATCGAATCTTTTTCGTTGCTCTTCGAGATGGAAAGAAAAATCTAAGCTTCTCGATGTTCGAACTTTCCAAGTGAAAACTTTGCGCCGACCTTGACCCGTCCGCGAGATCAAAACACTTACACAATTTTCACAAATAATCCCGATATATGCGATTTACTTCCCTGGCCGGATGCTATAGTTTCCAGTTATCCGGCTACTCCCGATACCGGTTCTCCCCATGGCAAAACGACTCCCACACGCGCGCGTCAAGGAACGAGCGAGGATGAAGAAAAAAAGGAAAAAAACAAACTCGTTACATCGTTGAAAACACGAGATCGAGGTCGATGCCGAGAAGAGGCGCCAACCAATCCCGAGACTCTGGCTCGATCCTCTCGATCGACCTGCTACCTTTCGTTCTGCCATCTGAACACCCTCCCTTCCTCCCCCTCTGTCTGTTTCACCCGTCCCCCCTCCCCATGTCCGGTGGAAATGGCCAATCGCGGAAATCCCAACCCAAGTGTATACCCCACGATACCGATTTCCTCCGCTCGACCCCAGTTGGTTCGAGACCACCAAACGTTCACTCGTCCACTCGCGGATCTTGCCTTCCTCGCCGAGACACCTCGAGGACGATGATCTTCCGTCAGGTAGGAGATCGTTCAATGAGAATTTTCCGTAATAAATTCGTCTCTTTCGTTTCTTCGAATAATTGAATAATTACTCGTATTTTTAATCGGAATGAAAGATATTTTGAAAGATGAGTGTACAAATGTATAATAATTACAAAGAAGGAAATAGATAATTGAAAGATTTTGGAAAGATTTAAAAGTAGTATTCGAAATTATATCTCTTTCGTTTCCTCGAATAATTGGAATTACTCGTATTCTTAATGAAAGATATTTAAGACGAGTGTGCAAGTATAATAATTACAAAGAAGGAAAAAGATAATTAAAAGATTTGGAAAGATTTAAAAGTGGTATTCGAAATTAGATTAATCTTGTGATACGAATAAACCAACCGATCGTTCAAATCCTTCCAATTTTTCTTCTTCCCCTTTTCTTTCTCGTCCGTTTAATTTGCATCCCACGATGATTTCTACCCCTCCGGTAACTAGCTTTATCGGATCCAACCACGCTCTTCCTCGACGTTTCCCGTTCGCATACGTTGGCAGACGTTTTTCTGATCCGTATCAGGCCGTCTGTCCGAGGCAAGGGGGCCCCAGGGCGGCCTAGGAACGCGTTCCCCTACTCTTCCGCTCCCTTGCGCCCCTCCCTCCTTCCCTCCCGTCCGTTGTTCCCTTGCGCTTCTTCCGTCAGCTTTTCTTTCGTCGACCTCGTTACTAAGGTAGAGACGCGCGGCTGGGAATCGTGTCCCGAGCGGTTAGCCTCGTTGCTCGTTCCAGCGGGATCGGTTTCGGTGGAAACTGGAAAACTCGAGGGGGTCTCGATCCTCCTCGACAAGAGGAAGAGGTAAAAGAGGTGTGGTTGGGCGGTGATCGCGCGAAAGTGAGGAAGATTAGGATCAGTTTCAAAACGGCTCGCGTGAAGGAAGCCACGATTTTCCACGGTACGTGTGAACACATTCGTATTCGTTTCCTGTCGAAAATTGCGCGCGCTAACGAGAAGGTGCGCGAACGATCGAAAGGAGCGATGATGATCGACGCGTGATTTTTGAACGTTGTGAAAGTGATGTATCGTGTGTGGGGGAGGGGAGCGTAATGAGGCGTAGAAGGCAATTTAATTTTCGACGGGATATCTCGTGATTATTTTTTTTTTCTTTTTTAGCATTAAAATCTAAATATATTATAATCTTTTTCTGCCTAGTTACGTTCAAACATATAGTTACATCCATTACTATAAAGATCATTCTTCGAAAACCATCGATAAGGAAATACCATATCCAAAAAAAAAATTCTAAGTATCTTAGAATCTTCTTCTGTCCGATATCATTGCCAAGTTACGTTCAAATCTTTTAAAGATTTCACTCTCTCGAAGCGATTACTATAAAGATCATTCTTCGAATCATTAAGGAAGAATAGCATATCCAAAAAAAAAAATTCTAATATTTTATAAGTATTTTATAATCTTCTTCTGTTCGATAGCATTGCCAAGTTCAAATCTTTTAAAGATTTCACTCCTCGAAATGGCATTCATTATTATAAAAATAATTCTTGCAAAAATCGAAAAGGAAGAACAAAGAATAGCATATCCAAAAAAGAAAAAATTCTAACGAAAAATTGCGAAAGTAGTAACCGATTCCCAGGTTCACTATGACTACTTTTCATAGAAAATCGGTACCCATCTCGATGAGAGCAGGATATTAATTAGGCGGACAACAACACGGATCTGGAAGGCTTTCGTTTCGAAACACTTGTGGGCCGGGTCTGGTTTCGGCGTGAACGCCGCGTAATCGCGATTCGAATCGGGTTCCGCGAGTTACGTGGCCGTGTAATTACGTGTGTCGAGTAAAGGAACGAAGCATTGCAGCGTCGATCAGCGTCGTGTAATAAGAGGATCGCGATAAACTTATCGTCGTCCGGGGAACGCGATCGTTGTAACTAATTTCGCCGAGAGATCTCTTCATTAAGGGTTAAGATGAAGGAATTGCGGAGTTGTCCGATATTTTTCGTCGTAATTGATCGTAATTGATCGTGCGCGAGATCGAGATCGAGTGGAATTTTTCAAGAAATAAAATTTAAAAATTTAAAAGAGGAAGATATTCAACTTTTGGTGGAACTTGGATCTTTATAGATTCTTTTGGAAATTAAAACTGGACTTTCAGAGGACTTTTAATAATAAAAATTCGGAGGAAGATTTTCAAAATATGTAAGTTTTTAGTAAATATAAATTTTCCCGAAAATTGAAAGAAACGGAGGTTATACAAAGTGTAATTTTCAACTCGAAATTTGTATTCATATGGTGGAAGGAGATTTCATACAGATCTCGTTAATTATCCGCGATATTTACCAATATTTTCTACGAGATTGTGTTCTCATCCCTCGGTTCCATGAATATTTATCAGAGATTTAATTACCGAACCGTGAGTCGTGTCGATTAAACCGAGATCTTTAAGAGTCTCAAAAAATAAAATCTTCGTAAATTGCAATTGGTTCGATCTGTCAAAGAATCTGTCAAATTCTCATCGAAAGTTCATATTGAAAAAAAAAAAAAAAAATCATCTTGAGAGAAGA
>NW_006263567.1:700296-700976 GCF_000469605.1 Apis dorsata
GTGTCGTTTACTGCCATCTTTCGATCGTTCGTAGAATTCTTCCGTGAAAATAACTATATTTTATATATAACAATCGCCACGACACTCTGCCACCACCACACATCGATCGATCAAAAAATTAAAATCGTAAATTCCTTCGAATATCTTGGAAAAATATTTTCCGTAAAATTTCTTCAAATATCTGAAATTTCTATCTGAATGTATAGCAATTACTTCGAAGCTAGAAAACCGTAATACAACGTAACATAACGTAACAACTCGAGAAACGAACTCGCGGCAATCGCGTAAGAGATAATTAAAATTCTGGAATTTTATCGCGAGCAAGAATTGTACTTTCGAGTGAATTTTTTTAGATACATTCCTGGAAGGAACTAGTTGCGCCAGTATTCGCCATTGTTCGCCAGAGTTCGTGCACCTGTTTCACGCGATCCGCTTGTTAGCCGGCAAGATCGCGATTCGTGTCTACCCGATCATTAATATCTTGTTAGCGCATCGAGGAGTCACCCTTCCTCTCTCGAGTTCGCCCATTGATCACGATGCGTTTCTCGAATATGTTGTCTCGAACAATAGCTTCAACTTCGAGAGACTTAAATTAATCCGTAATCGTACCATCACAATTGATTGAGTGAGTTTCTTTCGATCATTTAACGATAATATAATAAAAAAAAAAAAAAAAAAAA
>NW_006263567.1:701527-712282 GCF_000469605.1 Apis dorsata
CTTATCGATTTTTAAAAAAATTGTTTTACGATCGTGGATTTTAATTGGATTTTAATTGATACGTTTTATCCAATGTAGGAAGAATTTCTAAAGAAGAAGAATCTCGATCACGCTTCGTAATAATAATAATAATAATAATAATAATAATAATAATAATGTGAATATCACGAGAAGAAAAATCTCGCGATCATCAACCTCAATCATATATCTGGAATCGAACGAAAGCGGTTTCCACGAATGTGCGTTCCGTTACACTTGCAAACGTGTAAGTCGATCCACTTTCAAAAGAGGATTAACAATTTTTTTTTCGGGATACGAGATAAATTACAACGTGTCACACTTTTCTTCGTGAGAAAAAATAGCGAAATATTTGCTCGCGTCTCGACGATATCGAAAATTATTATTTATTTTTT
The DNA here is from genome assembly GCF_000469605.1 of Apis dorsata. Taxonomy (NCBI): domain Eukaryota; kingdom Metazoa; phylum Arthropoda; class Insecta; order Hymenoptera; family Apidae; genus Apis; species Apis dorsata. Next base: position 701,941 of record NW_006263567.1, read on the forward strand.
TTTTCGTTCGTGATGATTAGATTTTGAAACTTTCGAAAAAGAAAAGAAACGATGACGAAAGAGCGATTTTATCGTTGGATCGATTAGGAAAAGATCAACGTTATTAACGACGCTGCAACTTTTCGACGTTTCGCAACTTTCGAAGTCCCTCTTCTGTCCGGATGCGGCTCTCGATGGCCGATGGAACTCGGAGGATATCATTAGGGAAACTATGTTTCGAACGACATCCTCTTATTTAGCCGAGATTACAGATTGCAGAGTCTCTTGTCCGCAAAAGGACACGCGTTTAAAGCAATTAAGATGTTGCGTTGATAAATGTAGGATTTATTGTGGGGTGAGTCAATATTAATTGCGTATTTGTTCGAAATTTATTATGGGATGGAGGAAATCGTTCGAAATAAATATTTTTAAATCTTTAATTATCGTTGAAAGTTCTTCGTAATTGACTCTATCGTAAGATTTCCTTTATATAATTTACAATACCAAATTTTTATTCTTGTGTACTTTGATTATTTCGAAATGATTTCAGTTTCAAATTTCGCATTCCTCGATCCAGTGATTAAGGATTAAATATATATACATCAAGATCCTCTATAAAATTTAAAAAAGAAAACATCTTAAAAATTCCGTAAATATTTTTACGAACAATTTAAAATCCTCCAATTTAAAAGAGATCACTCTAGGTTTTCAAGCGAGGAATAAAAATCTGTTCCCCTGTGTTAATACAGAGCGAAAGCCGAGAGGAAACAATAACGACGAGCGCGACAACTGTGACCTCGCAGAGCGCGAAGGGTGGGACCAAGACGAAGAAGAAGAAGATCGAGGGCGTCGCCGGTAATGATGCCTCGCCCAATCTCACTCCCCGCACAAAGAAGACCAAAAAGAGCAAGAAGAACGAGCTCGAGAAGGAAAATATTTCTGTGGTAAGTGAAACAATTGTGTATATAGTGTCCCCTAATTTTTCACAGGATCCTATGTTTCTTGATATATTCCTTTGGAAGCTCGATTCCAGGGACCAAAAGCACGAAATTTGATAAAAGATTATAAATCATCGAGACGATCGCAAATAATCCAAAGCATCCTTGTTAGAAAAAATAAATTAATTCTAGATGCTTATAAAGTGTATATACAATTTTTTTTAATTTCGTTTTAAAATTAAAAAACGCACCAAGATAAGATAAGATGAAAGTGAATTTAGATTGCTCGTAACTCGATAAATAAATAAATCTCGAGCAAGATTGTTGATTCGACTGTATCAACTTTCGTGTTTATTCATATCCTCTAGAATCGATCTTCCAATCGATGTGTGAATAATCCTATGAATTCGCTTCTTCCACGGGAAGAATGAAATAATATCGGATGTTCGAATCCGGAATCGAGGAATTCTCTACATGGATTTGATATAAATACACGCGACATAAATGCACGAACCGTTATGAACCGCGTTGATCAACGGTGTCAAAACAAGAACCACGTTCGACCTGGATGATGGCCCGGTCGCGAAAACCGGAAATCCCCGTTTAATCCTTATTTGCATGCGAGCAATACGAGTTTCCAGGCTTTTCACCTTAATTGACACTCCGTTTACGTTTGTCGAATCGTTGTTGCGCGCCGGCTCGTTTTCAATTCTCTCGATTTCTATCGTCTTTGCGAGAAGAATGAGATTCCGAGGGGAGGAGGAAACTTCTTTTTTTCGGGCATCCCGTGAGAATTTCGCTCGTCGGGGCCGAGGGAAGAGAGAGGCCTCTTTCTTTCCCACGAGTTTCCGCGATCCGAATCCCCGATTCCGGTTCGTCCAGCGCGGGGAACTTTTCCACCCCGAATCGAAAAAGATCCAAGACGTCGTCTTGGACGAGGTTTCTCGAAGAATCTTCGCCGAACGAAAAGTTTTTTCCCCTCGAAAGGAAAAACTCTTCTCGAAAAGACTTGCCAAGATACTTGAAATTTCGCTTTTACCTCGCTTTGTCTCTGTATTTTTCCTAGGGGAAATTGCTCTCTCTAATCTTTCGATCCTCTGTTAAATTTGTACGAATAATTTTCCAACTAATAAAATTCCGAAGAATCGACAAATAACAAATAAAATCCAGCCAGATCTCATTTGCAATATCACGTTATCGCGTGAAACGAATAATTTGAATTTGATTGGAATACGGAAAGTGCTACACGTGATACTAATATAAAATGCCCAAGGGGGGAGAAGGGAAATAGCCCCAAATTAAATTAATTAATCCCACGTGTATAACCAAAACGAAACCGTGTGCATAAAGCGGTGTTGCATGCTACAGTGTGCGCGTGTTTGTCTGTTTGTCAGAACTCTAACTTGCAAGGGACGAGCATGCACCCTGGTCCCCGGCAGATGAACTCGGAAACCCTTGATTTCTCGGACGAGGACGATCTGTCGAACGTCAACGTGAAATCTCTGGTAAGTTTCCCCCCTGGCCGGAAACGTGCGAGATGTTTCCTTTGGATATTTTGCGCGCGAATAATATTCGAATTGGTTTCGGGTTGCGCGGCCGGGTTGCCTCGTCGCAAGGGGCACGCGAGTGTAACGTCGAGAAGACTCGCCACGTGGCTCGCGTGGCCTCTCCTGTTCACGCTCGACCGACCGAGCAAGGAATTCTACACTCGCGTGCAGACGATTTTCATTTTTCTTTTCTTTTCTTTTCTTTTCTTTTCTTTTTTTTTCTCTTCCCTCTTTCTTCGCTCGACTTCGCGGCTCGATCGGTAAAGAAAAAGCGGTAAACGCGATACCGTTTCCGATCCTTTCGTATTCTTTCGAATAACCAGTAAGTGTAAAAGTTTACGTAATTCGGTTGAAAAATTGAAAAAGTTTCGAGACGGAAAAATGTTTGCGAATTTTTGTCCGATGTCTATCTGATCCGTGATTAGAATAAATATTAAAAAAGGAAAGGTATCGAATTGAGTCACGGGTTATGAGTAAGAAAATTAGATCGTTAATTGGAAGAATAATTAATAGAAGAGGATAACGAATGTGAATCATTGCTCGATCCCATTGTGTTGTTCTATTAAGAGCCGCGTGATCGATCTTGCGTAAATTTGTCGATAAACTCGTAAGTTGATCAATTCTGGATAGTCCACGTGTTTGAGACAAAGACACGTAAAAGAATTGACGGTGAAGTAGCTAATTAATATTCCCTGTGTTGTTTAATTTACCACACGTTTAAAATTACTCACTCCATGTGTATATGCATGCGTACATATCGATCGTAATACTCGGGAGTGATACGATTTTCCATCCAACGATAATAGTAGTAAAATCAGATTGAAATAGCCCGGTAGTAGATTTATGAATCACCGTACAATCGCATGTGGATTAGCTTTGTATTGTACCCTGTGCATTGTATTTTGTGCATGCAGACTCAGAATTATGTATCGGAGGCGACGCGAAACGAGCAAGATCGATGCACGAAGGAAAAGATCGCGACAGGCGTGTCGATCAAACAGTTGGTAAGTAATTAATGAGAATAAAGAAGAAAATGCTATTATAATTAAAAAAAGAAAAAAAAAAAAAAAGAAAACGTATAATTTTTCGTACGTAATAATTCTCCAATTTAATCTTATCTTTTATCGTTTATTTAATTTACTTAATTTATTTACTTGTTGTTTTCTTTCGTCATTTCTTATAACGAGAGAGAGCTCTGAAAAACCGCTTAAACGGCTGTCCAATTACACTTTGTCAGTTGTATTTTGTCACTAACAGTGTCGTAGTTTTGGCGACATCTCGAACATGAGCGACGGCGATCAGACGGCATATGGGAAAACGAATCACACGATGGACACCGAGGAGGTATTGTATCATTACATCATCTCGCTTCCCTTTTCGCAAAGATTATTATTTTTTTCTTTTTTCTTTCATTTTTCTTTTATTTCGAGCGAAATTATTACTTTCTTTTTTTTTTTTATTCGAGAAACAACTCTACGACCCTCGACGAGTGGATTTAATTATCTGAAAAAAAGAAAAGAAATTCTTATCGAGAATAATCCGTTGTCACTCGTCACGTCATTCCTCCTCTTTATTTCTTCTGAACTCTGATGGAACGATTAGGAGGGAAGCTTGAACCAAATAAAATAATTTGAAAAGATGATTCATGATATAGAAGATCGATATTTTCGTCGAGGGTTGACGAGAACGATTGACAAACGCGATTTTGACGATAAATTCTCGTAAAAAATATATATATATATATATTTCTTTCAGTCATCTTCTTTTTTTATTTTATTTTATTTTTTTTTTATCGATCGATAAAGTAGTTGAATCGATCGAATCGTTCGAAAGATGGACGACTTCTCGAGCGTAATTAGAATCGCGAGCATGTTGCTCGATGTTTCGTGGTATCGACATAGGAATGAAAGCCCTATTAACAGTTATTACTGCATGAGCTACTTCGAACTTCCGTTATTTCGCTTCGCGATGTGTGGCAATAGGATTAACCTACGACGGCAAACAAATAATTTACCCCAATTATCGTAACAGCATTACTAATCATAACTCGAGCTCGAGCTTTGCGAAATTGTTTGAACCTCTCTCCGCTTTGCCACAATGAATTTTGCAGCAAAACATTGTGGAGCAGAGTCGAGGAAAAGAGATGCAACTCGTTCGTTCAATTTTCGAAAAAGTTCGCAAAGCTCGTAAGCTTAATTAATCGCGAGATTCCGCAATTGTTGCCGCTAATCTGAATTCCCATTGACGCTCCCATTGACGATCGTAGAAAGCAAGGTCGCTGGGTGATCTGAGAGTATGCGAGAAGGGTTACTCGAAGTTCGCCAAAGACGCTCTCGTCTTCACCGGGGTGTCGGTCAAGGCCCTCGTAAGTACCCTATACCAGTGAACCTGTTGGACGACATCGAAGACAGTTGGAATATCTTCGTTTATCGAAAAAAAAAAAACAGAATGATATAAAATAGTAGTCGATTTCGAAAGTATGATTGGACGTTCCGTGAAAAATTGCAAACCAATTGGATGGATAACATAGTTGTTTCGCTGTGTATAATTATTGCATAAATTAAAACGTGCTTTGCGCGAATAAATATTCTCCCTCGTTGAGAATACTCGGTGAGAGGAGAATACTTTTGGAAGCAATTGTTGCAAATCGGATGAAAATTGGGGATTCTCTCGCGAATTTGGACGCGAGCAACGATTCGAGGACGGCGTTGTCGGGTGAATACGCGTTTTGCCATCGAGTCAGTCGCCGCGAATGCTGTCTCTCCATTTAAGGGAGGGCCGGCTTTGATAATAACCTACTACTACTCATTTGCCCCACTTTGCGCCGCGACGATGGCCGAGAATCGAGGCCTTGCGAGTTTTTCGCCGTGTGTATCCGCCGTTTATCGGTTATCCGGTTACGGATTTCGAGTACGGGTGACATAATTCCTCGCCTAGTGAAATCGGTCACAACTTTAAATTCATGCCGCCTTATCTTCGAACGGGGGCACAACCGGGCTACCGATTTTTCCCTCCATTTCTAACATTTCTTTTTCTTCTCTTTCTCTCTGTCTCTCCCTTTCTCTTTTTTCCATAAGTAATTCGCTTCGCGTGTAGAGACGCTATTTATCGGTCGGCGAACTTCGAAATTTCAATTTGCATAGATCGAGAATGGATGGAAAGACTGGTTTGAGCGCGTATCGGCGTCGCGTCGAAGAGAGAGAGCACCGGGGCCACGCGGGTTCCGTGCCAAAAGGAAAGGCTATTCGAAGCTTGAGAAACAATTCCAGCTGTCTTTGTGGCTCGCCCCCTCTTCTCTCTATCTCTCTCTTTCTCCCCTTCGTCCTCTTTTCTTTTTTTTTCTTTTTCTTTTCTTTTTTTTTTTTTTTCTCCGGCGATGCAGCGGCTGGCAGAAGATTTTTGTATCGATTGGCGACCGACAAACCTTTTCGGGTACCCCCCCCCCCCCCCCCCCCCTCCCCCCCCCCCCCCCCTCTCCTTTTTTTTTTTTTTTTTTTTCTCCGGCGATGCAGCGGTTGGCAGAAGATTTTTGTATCGATTGGCGACCGACAAACCTTTTACGGTACCCTCTCTCTCCCTCCTCCTCACCATCGCTACGTTCCTCTCTCTCTCTCTCTCTCTGTTTGCTTATCGGTTAACGATTCCCTTCCACGCCGTGGAAATTCAGTTGGAAGAAGCAAGGAACATCGCGATTTGCTCTGTGAACCGGGTCGGTCTAATTCCCTCGGTCAACGCTTTTTCTTCGAAAGAGAGAGAAGAGTCGGAAGAATGTGCGCGTTAAAACGCGGATCGATGTCGTCGATCTCTTCTTACACGATTCTCAATATTTTACAAACGTTTCGAAACGTTTGAACGCCTATTTTCTTTCGCGATCGAAAAAGAAACGTATCGTAAACTGTTGTTGACAGCAATTGAGCACGTAATATCGATCATCGATATATTTTCCTCTCGAGTCGTGAGTTTAAAAAAAACAAATAAATCCAAATAAATACAATTTTAAATCAATTTTTACCGAATTGTCGAAACAAACGTTTCCCTTTTTTTTTTTAAATCGCTCTAAAACAACGCCAACCGCTGAATCCGTCGAAAGTGTGAGAGAATGAAGGCGTATCGCTTCGAATATTTATCACACGACACTAACCCGCAGCCCGTGCTGTTTCTTTCTTTTTTGTTCGATGCCTACCCCGGAATGCATGAAAACCTTAATCGAAAACCTTGCGAAACCACGGCCTCGGGACAGAGGGCTTCCTACTGTAGTTTGGCAAACTTAACGAGCGAGGGTAATAAGGACAGGGATCGACCTAGGCTCGAGGTAAGAACCCCGAACAGAGATAACGATATGCGGTCGGGTTCGCACCAAGCTTCTCTTATCTTGTACCCGCACTTGGGATACTCTCCTCCTACTCGTATCATAGATTCTCTCGCCTTATGCTTCTCCTCTCCGCTTGTTCCATCCGATCGCTCGATAAAACAGGATTCGCTTTTTCCTTCCTTCGACTCTGCTCGATCGATCGCTGCTGATTCGTGGAACGAGATTCCCTTTTCAGATTTACTCGAACCTTTTTTTTTTTTCCCTTTTTTTTTTTTCTTTCTTTCTTTCTTTCTTGTATCCAAACTGTACTCCTTGCTCGAAGCAAGCTTCGAATATATCGATATACCATCGGACCCGATGTTTCGCTTTTCGAAAAATATCGATATTTTTCAAGTTGCATTTTATCCTGCTGTTTGGTAAGAGAATTTTTAAAAGAGTGTGCACGAGTCTTGAACGTGTCCTCGTATCACTGTGTGGCAAAAATGTTCACCGTGGGTTTTTCAATTTCGAAGTTTTATTTTTTCTTTTTTTTTTTTTCTACGGAGCAAAAGAGATCGAAATAATGGGAAACGGTACATACATTTTTCGCGAAGAACACGCTTTCGTTACGCTCACGCTGAACAAGCTTCAGGCTAGAATGAAACACGTGCCGTAATACACCACGAGATCATACGAGGTTTTCACCCCACGACGACAAGAAGAGGAGCGAAGCTTTCGAGCACTTCTCGTTTGACGCGTGCACTGTTTGTGTTTACAGAAGTCGAGCTTCAATAAATTCGACGCCCTCAGCAAGAAGACGGTGCTGCATGTGCGCTCGATCGATGCTGGCAAAGTGCAACAGCAGCTGAACGCCGTAAGCTTTCTCTTTCTCTCTCTTTATGCATATATATATATTCCCTCTTTCTCTTCGAGATACTTTAAGATCGACGTAACTTAACCCTTCAGCCGCGGAGAACGCGTAAATAGCCTTTCTGTTTCGAGTTGTTCGCGCGGAATCGATCGTCCGGTTCTCCGTATCTCATAATAACGAGAAGGAAACAACAAAGGCGCTTGCTCGTTCGAGAAGAAACTTCCCGGCTGAAGGATTGACCTTTGAAATTAAAAAAAAAAAAAGAAAAAAAAAGAATTATCGATGTTCTCTTCAAAGTCTTCCTCCCGAGTAAAATTTTCAATAAGGAAAATTCAAATGTATCAAATTCAATGAATTGGCAAAAAACTCTTGTTACTCTTGGAAAAACAATATTCAAATTACACTCTCGAAGAGTAATTGGGGGGAAAAAAGAAAAGAACAAAGGAACGTTAAAAGGGGAGGGGGGAGATAAAAAGGAGTAAATCGGTGGAGCAATAATGGGATTTGACGGCAGGTGGGTCAGAACGGCGACACGAACCCGAACTGCCGCAGCTGTGGCAAGGTCGTCTTCCAAATGGAACAGACAAAGGCCGAGGGTCTGGTCTGGCACAAGAATTGCTTCCGGTGCGTCCAGTGTAGCAAGCAGCTTAACGTGGACAATTACGAGAGCCACGAGAGCACGCTTTACTGTAAGCCACACTTCAAGGAACTCTTCCAACCGAAACCGGTTGAGGAGTCCGACCAGCCTGGTAAGTCGATCACACCCCACGGTTTACACTCTCCTCGCGATTCTTCGCAACTGTAGGCGGAACTCGCCTCGAAATAGACCTTACCTCCTACGTCTAATCTCCGCGAATCTTTCTGGTCGCTTTGATATCACCGCCTCTGCTGCGTACACCGATTCCGCGGTTTTATCCCCTGCCTTTTCTTTCTCTTCTGTACACGCGTGTCCACCTTCTTCTTCATCGACCATGGACTTTTAAAAGATTCGAAGAAAAACATGGAAGAGATTTCGATTTAACTTTTATCCAATTCGCAACTCGTTCAGTAGTACCCGAATCGTGTATTAAGAATCTGGTAAAAGCGTTACTGTAATTATAAAATACTTTTGCATCGAGTTTTATTATATACTCGAGTGAGTATCTTTTTCTTTTTTCTTTTTTTTTTTTTTTAAATATCGAAATATCACGAATGAATTGACGAAAAGAAGGTTAGACTCTCGGAAAGGGGGACGAAGTTGTGGATGAAATAATCTGCGTAATCGTTCGTTCGGTCCCCCTCCTTTCGGTTCACTGAAATTACCGCCCTTCCCCTACCTGTCTATTATTCTCCCGTTCTTCCCTCCCCTCTATATAATTACACGTAAATGCAAAGAGATGGTTAATGCGACAAAGGGATGTCTTGTGAACTTCGTAGTGCGACCTCGAAAGCCGGAGCTGATCATACGGGAGAACGAGCCGAAAGAGTTGCCGCCCGATGTGGTCAGAGGTAATAGTTCTGACGGTGGTAGTGTGACCGATACGGCGGCCAATGGTCGTCCAAACGACGAAAAACATTTCTAACAGTTGCCTAACCGTTTGCAGAGTGTGCACCTTTTTTAATACCGCTGATTATCGTTCTTTAACAACGACACACGCATTATGTTATAGTTATCCTCCCTCGATGTGTTCCCTCCCTCTTCTTTAATTTTATTTATTTCTTTTTTTTTTTCTTTCTTTCTTTCTTTCCTTTTCATCTTTCCATTCCATAGAAGGTTGTTTGGTTGTTTGTTTTCTAATTTTAATATCTTTACGATTATTAAGTAAGACGCTGTAACGTCGCTGTAGTGTGAGACAGAATCATCGTTGCATGACGACGCACACGTGACAATTTCGAGTCCGTCGGTGGCGTAATTATTACGTTAAGGTATTTAGTAGAGACCAACTAGTCGGACAAGTGATTTTTCAACACCACGGACGCGAGATTGTCGAGATTGTTCGATTCATTATTGTACAAGGTGTTGATATATTCGTGGAACATCTTTTGGAACATCTATATATATTCTGACAAAACGCAAAAATTGATATGCGAATATATCGAGAAATATCGTAGAGAAGGAAGATACGATATAATTTTCGATTCGCCGAAAAAAAAAAAATATATATATATATATATACACCACGAATTAATATTAACACCTTAGCCAAAAACCGACTAACTCGAAGCAGTTAAACCTCTTTAGAGCGATACTGAACGATTTTATCACAGCTTGGCTAGACTCCTGATCGCATTCATCGCAGCAACCAGAGTCGCCTATCGGCCCATTAAAAAATCATACATATATATATATATATATATAAGCGACCGGTGTGCCATCGAATCTACGATCTAAGTATATAATCGAGACACCCGTGTTCGACGAAGCGTTAAACTTTTGTTTAATATCCATTCGCAGCCTCAGACAAACCGGACCTGGGCCTCGAGGAGTTGTCGAGCCTGAACGTGAAGTCCCGGTTCCAAGTGTTCGAGAAGGCCGGCGCCGAGACTAACGAGATCGAAAGGTCGCCGTCGCAGATCGCCGTGAAGAGGTCCCCAAGTATCTTGAGCAAACTCGCCAAGTAAGCTCGTCCATCGTTTCGATTTACGTATCCGAACGCTTGGCCGATTCCTCCCTCTCTCTCTCTCTCTCTCTCTCTCCTCTCCTCTTTCTCTCTCTCTCTCTCGTTTCCAGCGGCCA
>NW_006263567.1:712530-714949 GCF_000469605.1 Apis dorsata
GGGTCGAGGAGGCGAGGTTCTCAGCCGTGACACAGATTCGTTTCCACGACGATGGACACAACGAGGACTCTGTGGCTGCGTCGCTCTCGGTCCACGTTTTTCCTCGAACGCTGATTAATCTATTCGCGTCACGATCGAGATGAATGCACACTGTTCTCCGTTGTTATTGTTATTCGACGGGGAGACGGCTCGTAATAATAAAGCCTTGAGCTTTAATCGTTCGATTTGTTTATTTCGACAATTTTGTTATTAAGTAAACAATTTTTCAAGTTGTTCGATTATACGAATAACTTGAATTTCGTATCGATTTACGCGATAAGGCGAAACAAATTAAGAACGAAGTAACGTTATTGGTGAAGCCAAGGATTGTAATTCGAAACGACGAGGAGAGGAAGTCGTTGGCCGTTGAAAAATTTGCAAGCTAAGAAAATAGCGAGGGCGTTGACAACAAGGATGAATTTGCAAACGTGTGTGCGCGCGGTGTCCATTCCGATCAGCGATTTCTCATCGTCGCGCTCATGTCGATCGCGAGAGAGAGCAACAGAGATCGAATAATGCGCCGGCGTTGTCCGTGTGCCAAGCAATCAGAAATTCTAGCCAATGTTTGCGACTACTTTGCACATCTTTTTGTCCAGATTCCAGGCGAAAGGCATGGATATCGGAGTTGCGGACGAGTCGTTGAATGGGATCCCTTACGAAGAGTCGAGCGAGAGCGAGGAGGAGGAAGAGGCGGAGGAGACGGAGGGTGAGGACAGACATTTAATTCGAATCGAGATTTCCACGTATTTTTACGTATCCCCTCTTTTGTCCATGTTTCCACGCAAACTCTTTCTCTTTGTGCTCGATGGAACATTGGACGGTTTAAAAGCTACGGGATATCACGTTTCTTTCTTTCGAATACTCGTCATAAATCATTTTTCCACTGATTCTTTTTTCAATCTATGTTATATTTTCCTAGTAGAATAATTTATTTTTCTATCTTAAAATCGTAAAATCGCAAGAATGTCACACTCTCCTAAGAGAATAATTTTAGATTCTTTTATCTTAAGTATTTTTGATACGCAACGTTCGATATAAATTAAATTAAATTAAAAAAATCTGTCGCGGCAAATGTAAAGTCGTGATGAAAGGATGCAAACTCACTGATATATCGACTTGATTTAACTTCCCGTTTCTTAATTAACGAATAAAATTTCGAATTTTTCTATTTAAAACTCGACTCCCTTCCGCTCCAATTTTCATTATAAAACTACTACGCACAAGTAAAGAGTGATTTCTGATTCGCAAAAAAGTACGAAGTAACAAATAAAACGTATCTGATCCTTCCATTTCCATTTTACAGAAGTGGACAGCGAGATCGTGAAGGCGAAACGCGCGACCCGCGAGCGACCGATCAGCTTCACGAAAATGGACGACATAAAGAATCGTTGGGAGACGACCAGCCAGCAGGGGAGACGGGAGGTTCAACGGGAGGCCAGGAAGGAGGAGATAGCTGGAATTCGTTCGAGATTGTTCATGGTAATATCGCGCTCGTTTTCGAGCTCGTTGGACCGTCACGCGTTTCCGCGTTTTTCTTTCTTTTTTCATCTTCTTCTTCTTCTTCTTTTTTTCTTTTCCTCGAGGAAGGATCGAACGTTTCTAAATCGTTGGCGAAGTAGGTCCGGGGTAATGGCATCGAGCTCGCGTTGCACGCTCGTCGGACGCGGAAAAAAGTTGGAGCGAAGGAAAATGTAGCGCGTTCTCTCCTCAGAACGCAGTTTAACGAGGCGGCGGACGCGATTATTGCGCGGAGGATGGAGCACGATGCCGCTCGCGCGATCGATTCGATCGGTGAACCTTTGTGGATCCGTTATTTTAAGAAGAAAAAAGTACGAAGTATTTTTCCGTCCGATGGATCGATCCAAAAAAAATATTAATCTGTCCGATAAGTTCGCTTAAAATTCACTTTTTTTTTTTTCGGAATGACGTCTTTCTAATCACGATACCTTTTATTATTAATCGTGAATCTGTGTTTTTAAAGTGTTTTTAAAGGAAAAGTTGTTTAAAAATGTTACGCGAGGAAACGAAAAAAGAGAAATTTCTAGTTCGAAAGATGTTGGAAGTTATTCAATATAAAAAAAAAAAAAAAAACTATTCTTTCGTAACGAGATAAATAAGAAAACTGATCGATACCGCGCATATCATCTTCTTATACCGAACAACAACATTTAAAAGAACAGCGCATTTTTTTTTTTTTTTTCCTTTCACAAAAGATACGTTTCACTCGTAGTATCGAAAGATAAAACCTACACTGCTGCGCGTAATAAATGAAATAATAAAAATTGGCGGATAATAAAGCGATCTTTTGTAATCGGCCAGAGAACGGCCAACATTATTATTATTATTATTATTATTATTATTATTATTATTATTATTATTA
>NW_006263567.1:714991-715386 GCF_000469605.1 Apis dorsata
CCTACTCTACTCTACGGACTTATCGCATCATCCTCGAACGAGGATGGACGGATCCCCCCTCTCTCTCTCTCTCTCTCTTTCGAATCGAAGATCAAAGAAGCGTTTTCGCTTCTATAACTATAACTGAAACGGAGCTAAGGCTGGAGCGTAGATCTCTCTTTTCCTCTCTCTCTCTCTATCTCGGTTGCAGGGCAAACAGGGTAAAATGAAGGAGATGTATCAGCAAGCGGTAGCCGGAAGCGAGCGCGTGACGAAGATCAATGCGGCGGAGGAGATCCAACACTCGACCCACGCTCGTTCCATCAAAGAGAGATTCGAACGTGGCGAGCCCATAGCCGCGTCCGACGACGAGACCGACAGCAAACCGAAACCGGAGAAGGCTGACGAGGAAGTGA
>NW_006263567.1:715398-715871 GCF_000469605.1 Apis dorsata
CAGGTGCATTTTACATCCCGGTTACGAGCAACGTATACGCATATACGTATACATATATACATATATATACATATATATATATATATTTAGAACCCGTTAAATGTAATTAGCCGCGTTGGATCGTTGGTCGAAAACTGGCAGCGGCCGCCGCTCAATTTGCTACCATGTGAGCCAACCGGTGATCGTGGTTACTCAGAGAGTGGCGGCTCTTAAGATAGATGTTGTAGCCGTAGGTTATAAGTGGAGTGAAGCCGGCTCTAGGCCGGCCCCCCTCCCTCCTTCGCCCCGTCGTATTTGCTCTTGTTAGCTCCGACCGATACTTTCGAAAATATACGGGATAAATGGATCGATCCGATCATTGTCGTGCGCAGGGATCAGCAGGAAGTCTCGGTCGCTCTTCCTGGAACTGGACGCGACCGCAGCCAAAACTGGAAGACCGGTCACCCCTGTGAACCCGAAGACACCGGCCGAAC
>NW_006263567.1:715945-718630 GCF_000469605.1 Apis dorsata
GACGCGCCAGAGACGTAAGTTTCCTCTTTTTTTTTTTTATTCTTTCCGTCTACCTTTTTGCGCGTGGTTCGATTAATTCCTTTCTTTTTCTCTTGTGGGATAATTATTAATATTTGAAGCTTTGGTTTAAAAGAGAAAAACACGTCTCGATAGGATGATCGATGGGAGAATAAGGTTTGACCTTTGCAGGACGTTGAATATTATTAGCGGATATTATTAGTTATAAGAACGTTTCGATTAATCTTTGGTGGGGCACGCTTTCGATAGATTAACCTTTGCAGAGGTTTAAAAAGTGTTGAGCCAGCGTCGTCCATTGAGGGTTAATCGAATCGAGAGACGCGCGAATTTTGAACTTCGTGACCGATTAAATTAATCGTTTGAAATGGTCTGGAACGAAGGCATTCATGGGACGGCAAGTCTCAGATGACGTGGTGCGAAGCTCGGACACCACCGAGGAGGTTCAGGTCGAGACCTCGGACATTTCGAATAAGTTCAAATTTTTCGAGTCGTACAAGGAGCCGGAGAAACAGCGGAAGCAGTTCCGAATTACCCCTCCGCGCGACGGTCAAGTCAAGGTTCGAGGATTTTTCCCGAGTTTTTGTCCATTGACGTCCTTTGATTGAAATTCATCCCCCGTTAATTAATAATTTTTCTAACTAAAGCGTGGTGGTTTTTTTTTTTCCTTCCTTTATTCACAGACTAATTTCTGCGTAGCAAAAATTTCTTACAGTAACAGACGTAACAGTTTTTTTGCTCGTGTAACAGCTTCGTCGCATGGATACCTTCCCGCATCGCACAAAATTCCTCTTGCATGAATCAATTTATCGAACGATTCAATCAACCAGATTTCCCCCCTTCGATCGTCGAATTCGTTCCGTATATGAATCATCCGTATTGAAAAAAAAAAAAAAAAGAAAGATAAGAATTATCCGAAACTCCGCCCACGCAATTCCAAAGAGAAAGAAATACTCGATTCTTTCCTCGATCCTCGTCCATAGTTGCGATAGTTATCGATCGTTGGTCGAGAGGATTAACGATCGGATAAAAGGGAGCACGGCGAAGGAAGGCCCGTCGTGAAAGCTGGTCGATCGTAGGCCGCGAAGAGCCGCCGCGGCACTCGATTCAACCGCTGTCCTTGAACCCCCTCGAGTGGTCAGCAGCCATACTTTTACCGTTAGTATTCCTACATCCTTCCATTCGTGAAGAGAGGAGAAGAGAGGACGGTGCAGAGGCGAGCACACACCACCGTGTGGCCCTCCCAGTAACTCACGAAGGGGGAACACAGTAAGAGCCGTGCGTCCTCCTCGTGCGAACGGCATAGCAACCGCCGACACGCCGCTGCCAGTTCGGTGTTTGCCGGGGCCAACGAAACAAAAGGCTCCCTCGTGCGCGTCTCTCTCTCTCTCTCTCTCTCTTTTTCCCTCCTCTTCTCTCTCTCTTTCCTCGCCTCATCGCTCGATTTCCCATTTTTTTTTCTTTTTCTTTTTTTTCCTCTTCTTCTTCTTCTTCTTCTTCTACTTTTTCCTCGTCTTTTTCTTTTTCGTTTTCGTTTTCTCTTTCCTTCCCTCCCAAGTTCGCGTTACGCCTCTTCTCGCCTACGTTTTTCCAACCATCGTCCTGCGATCCAAGGCCAACGAAGATCGAAAAAGTGAGTAGGATAATCGCGTTATGTACGACGAACCGTTGAAATTATTCTCGTCCGGATCGCGGTAGGTCGAACACAACGCTCGTGATCCGCCTCTGTTAAACTCGCTTTTTACACGGTTCGTTTTTTCACGTCCAACGTTGTGCTCCTCGTCCAAGGCCGTCGTAAGAAAGTGAAGAACAGGAAGACCCGTGTACGTGCGATTCGCTATCTCGTCGCGAATAGATATCCAAGAAATCCTCTTTCCTCGAATTAACGATTTCGATCGACGATTAAAAGAGAGAAGTGAGGCCAAGTTTGCGATTAAACGTTCTTTTCCTCTTGGAAAATCTTGGAATAAAAAATCGGGTCGCGAGTCTATGATTTAAGGTAAGGTAGTAACATCGAATTGGCAGTGTTCTGTGACCGATAGCGTGGAATATCGAAAAAAAAAAAAGTATAGTAATCGGTGTAGAAAATTGGCCGCTTTCTCGTAACCGCTTCTTCAAAGTAACGGTACAAGGATGTCGATACAGTTCGACAGTACGTGCAAACGCATATGTATAACGCTTTCTTTTCGACGAGAACTGATCGATCGATCGGGTTCCGAAAGAAAAACTTTCTTTCTTTCTTTCTTTCTTTCTTTCTTCGACGAATCGCTTCCATCTCCGAGAAGAATCTTAAAAATAGACTGTTTTAAAAAAAAAAGATTTACACCTCGTGTTTATCGAATTCTTCCTCCGATAAAAATTTCTTTCTTAATAATTGTCTCGTCGTTATCTCTCGCGATAACAAACGAACGGAACGAAAGGTGAGATGAATCGCCTCCTTCTCCAACACTCTCGGTCTCTTTTTTTCAAAATGAAGTTGGCGGGGGAAACGCGATTAATAAAGATTGTTCGCGGGCAACTCGAACTAATTAGCTTTCTCTCCCAACTTATAAATCCGCTCGAAACCGCGTTTGTTTTCGACCGGAGTGTAACAGCCGTTCGCGTAGATACACGTAGTTTTCCTCTCTCTCTCTCTCTCTCTCTCTCTCTGCTTCCCTTCTCTCCCGTTCC
>NW_006263567.1:718869-720604 GCF_000469605.1 Apis dorsata
CCTCGCCCCGGGTAATATCTGGTGGAGAGGCGCGTAGAGGAACGGGCGATTCTGCATTGTCATCGCGTCTTCGCGAAACACCGCGCGTTCGAGCTGACTCAGAACTCGGTTCGCGGAAAACAACGTCCCCCTTTCTTCATCCGATTTCCTGTCCCCGTGTTCGAAACATGACGATACAGACGGAAGCTTCTTTTCCTCCGATTTAAAAAGCTTGAAGAATTAGAACGACGCGTTCTAAGAAAGAGATAAGAAGAAGAAGAAGAAAAAGGAGATTTATCCAAGTTGCTTTCTCGACAGATGGACTCCCCTGAGCGCGAGATATACCGCGATCCAGACGTGGTGAGAGCCGACGACAGGGTGAACGAGGTGGTGCACACGGACACAGCGAGAAAGATGCTCTCGATCTTCCGGCAAATGGAGGAGAACGCGTGCAAGAAGGAATTGCCGAACGGGCCGAAACCTTTGAAACGCTTCACGCCGCCCCCGGAGGACAAATACGCGAAGGCGACCGCGTCGGACTCCGAGGAGGACGAGGACGAGGACGGCGAGGAGTCGGAAGGTGAGGACAGCGGCGAGGAAAGGGATCCTAACTACGTGCGAGCTTCCGATAAGGTGAGTAGCCGCGCGCGCATACACACGCATATACACGCTCGCGACGCGTCTTCATTGTTCTCCATCGCAATAAATGGTGCCGTTTATTAACATCGAGTGAAGGCATCCTCGAGATTCCTCCTTATGAATATGCACAATGAAAATTGCCGGGAAGATTGCTCAAGTGAGCCGATGGCGACACGGATATGCAGATGATACGACACCTGTCGCTGCGCAACATGCCTAGGACAATGTGAAATTACAATAGGAATATCCATAAAATCCATCGGGAGAATATATTATTATCTTGAATATCTTTCTTTCCGTTTCTCTTCTTTTCCGTTGTAGATTTTTCCTTTTTCTTTTTCTTTTTCTTTTTTTTCGAGGTCATAGGTTTTAGAATAATTTAACCGGTTATAATAATCTCCTTGGAAATGATTTTTGGTTTGTCCAGTCCGACTCCTTTCGAATCTGTTGAGGTTGCAAAATGATTGCACTTAACGTCTCGAAACGAACGGGCTCGAACGAATCCCAATGAACGCAAGAAACGAACGCCCAATTCCGTAAATGGAAGTCCGTGGAAATTATCGAAACGTGTATTTCAGGTTGAGGACGAGTTTTTGAAGCAAGCGCAGAACGCGGCCCGCGCAAAAACCTTGTGCGCGAAATTCGAACACTGGGAGGAGACGGATGGGAAAACGACGACGAGCAATCAGCACATCGCCGAGATGGAAATCGCTCAAAATTCGTCCGGGGAACAGCTGAGCATAGAGTCTGCGAGCAGTCTGAGAGCCCGTTTCGAGTCCCTCGGCTCGCAAACCAACGAATCGCCGCGCACACCTAAGGTCAAAGTCAATCGATTCGTGGTGAGTAGTACTCTTTCGTAGGAACCACTCTTCGTTCACCGCTCCATTCATTCCTTCCACCAGCGGCTCATTGATCCGACGCCGAGAGCTCTGCAATCATTTTTTCCCTTTCTTGCAATTCACTCTTCTGGGTGTCGAAAACGATTTGATTGAACCAATCGCACTGCATACGACTTTTATTTATTTATTTATTTATTTATTTATTCATTCATTCATCTCTTCTCTGCGTAATCTTGTTGTGATTTATTCATATATTTATTCTTTTTTTTTTTTTTTGT
>NW_006263567.1:720677-724587 GCF_000469605.1 Apis dorsata
AAGCATGGTGTGTCTTGATAATCGTTGTTTAACCTGCTGCCCAATTTTGTATAGATAATATTTTTCTTTTTTTTTTCCTTACAAATGTATGCGTAAAAGTGTGTGCGTTGCCCCCCTTTGATTCAAAGCACGATTTACCTGTTCTGCGATTATTCTCTTTTTTTTTTTTTTTTATTTTTAGTTGCGACATTTTAATTTTGTTTTTGTCTCACACGACGAATATCTTTGTAATGAATATCGTTATGTAATGTAACAACACGTACGTTCAACGAATCTTTTTATATTCGTATAACGAACAAATATAGAGATTGCTTTTCTTCCCATATATATTCGAATATATTTTTCCAAGATGCTCGACTTGATTCTTTGAACGTACGACAAGCCACGAAAAATTTTCAGTTTACGTTTATCAGTAGCTGTACTAACGCGAAACCACTTAAAAATCACTGTACTTAAAAGAGGAAACAAAGAAAAATTGGACCTCGAAACACGTCGAAAATATCACGAGATAACCAATGTAATCTTTCAAAGTATGGTAACCACACTAAACAAACTCCACACAGCATGACTAGTTAGCGTGATGACATGTGAACACGTGTGCCGTGTACTTTTTTTTTTTTTTCTCTTGATCTTGAGATTGCCGCCTGCAAAAATCTTTGTTGGCCCAGCTTTTCCTCCAGTCTCTTAGTGATCTAGCGATTGAACTATTCTCTGTTGAACGCGAGCAGTAAGGGGGCACCGGAAGTGGAGGATCGACGAGAGGCCCAAGAAGACGGACCGAGGAGGGCCTGACGAAGAGGAGCGAATAGAACGTTAGAGGATAACGAGCACAAATGCGCACACATACACACACATACATGAACACAAACACAAACACACGCATACACACAACAACGAAGAATATACGAATATACAATTATATTCGTTGGAGACTTGCGCTTGGAGAGGAGCAACAACCGGCGGCTTCGTTGTCATTGTGGGATCATTGTGCGGTTTTCACGTTTTTTTTAGAAGTCTTTTTCTAACAAAAGCGTTTCTTTTTAGTGAAACTAGCGTAGATTGTATCATATTGTACCGTACACCGAACGCGAGGGTCGACGAACGAGAGATAACGAGATACGTCGAGCACTGTGTGCATCCGAAAACCACGGTAGGCTCGCCGAGCAAATTAAGCGGATCAATCGATGGAATTGAAACTCGTTGCAATACTTTAAGCATCATCGCCTGTCCCTGCACTCTCTCTATTTACACTCTCGCAATTTAATCGAGCGCTCGACGTATCGACGTATGAGTCAACGATCGTTTCAACGCTCTCGCTAAATCGATAAATCATCATCATCCCCTCCCGCTTAATGTTGTTGGCCGCCGAATTTTTTCGAGTCGAAAAATTTGTATACACATTTGTAATACCTTTCATTATTGCGATATTATTATACGAGAATAATACGTTCGAATCGTGGAAACACGAGATGGACCGAGCCTCTTGAGGACGCAGCAGCAAGTAGATATTTGGAGATGGATATATTTTATCGCGTGCCAAATGGAGATTGGAGATACGTCACATTTGTCACGTAACGTTTGTTACGCGCGTACACACACACAAATAATTTTAAAAACCATTGTGAAAATTACTTTGCGATAGGGTGCCAAATTGAGTTGAATAACTATCGATCGAATCTACTATCGTTGCGTCGAGATGAGACCAGATCGTCTCTTCGAACAAATTCGATTCTCTTTTTCTTCTTTTTTCCGAGTGCCAAGCTCGAAAAGTCGAGACAGACGAAAAGCTTAGAAAAGAGAATTGTACTGTAAGTAGTAGTGGTGCGAGGCGTATACCGTTTTTCGAGATGAAAAATCGAGAGTTGATTAAGATCGCGTCACAGTTTTGCGATAATCAAGGTCCAAGCTATAGACGTACTTAGGATCTTTTACGAGCTTTTTCGAACGCTTTACACGATTTCGAGTCTTTTTTACAGCATGTCGGACGATAGATCTAGATTGACTATCCGTTAGAGACGATTATAGAAGGCGAGAAAAAGAAAGAAAAAAAAGAAAACAATCGATTATCGTTGCCTGGAACGAATCTCGAACGAATCTTCTCGTCGACACGTCCCAAAAAAAAAAAAAAAAAAAAAAAAAAAAAAAAAGAAAACAACCGATTATCGTTGCCTGGAACGAATCCCGAACGAATCTTCCCGTCGACACGCCCCAAAAAAAAAAAAAAAGAAAAGAAAAAAAAAAAAAGAAGAAATAGCAATACCATTTTTTACAAAGAGATAGATCTACATATTATATATACATTTATACAAGTTTATACGATAAAACGTTTAGTACAATCAATCGTTTGATAATCGAATAAAGCGCTTAAAGGGTTCGCACACTAATACTGATAATAAAAGTTCCAAGAAGTCGGCGAAGAAGATTCAGAAAAACGAGGTAATCCAGAGCGATATAAGGGAATCGAAGGGAGATTCGTTGTCATTTATCGAGCTCCTCCTTGTCGCGTATAATCGGATCGGTGAATTGAACGCACGAAAAAACCATCGTTCCTTACCTAGGGAATAAATATCGAGTCTCGAACGAACGTTATCATTTATTTTATATAATTTTTTGTATAATGTTCGATGAGCGGATGATACACGAGGGAATCGTAGCCTCGTTAAAGGGTTAGGGTTCCCCGCAATGGCATTCGAAGAGGAAGAAAAGAAGAGAGGGCGGATATATTTAATTCTTTCGTCATTGCCAAACGCGGATGCGACAGTACGCATCCATATACGTATACATATGAATATAATATAATATTATTATATGTTTATCATAGAAGAACGACGTATATCGAATCCCTTTTTGATCTATTTAGATGAGCGCACCCGAAGGAGAAAGGAAGGAGAAAGAGAATCCTGAAATCGATTTCGATCGCGTTTGATTGTTTGATTATTTTGTTCGTTCTGAATGAAACGAATGAAAATGAATTTGATAATGGAAGGAAGATATCGAGACAAATATTTTTTATTCTTTCTTTATATATATATATATATATGTATGTCTAAAGACGCCATAGGAATTGCGATTAGAGAACGAAAACGAATAAGAAAAGGGAATGAGAGGAAAAGAATTGGCGAATTGACGATGATAAAACGTCGAATCGAATTACAATTTCAGGATTCTCTTCTTTTCTGTATCGAGAATCGACAAGTTTTACGGAGGTGCAAGATTTTTAGAGGCATTAGTGACTTTTTTAATCAAAAATTATAGAGAGAACGAAATAGAAAAGGTGTGTGTGTGTATATATATATATGTATATATACACACATACCTAAATTCTCTACACGACACATCTCTTTTCCTTCGTTGATGAAATCGATCAAGAAACACCTACTTCTCGACGATGGAATTTTTTCAGTGCAATAATTTTTTAAAGATTGTCGAGACAATGTAAACGTACATACATACATATACGAGACATATTCGCGTGTTTGTTATTAATTCGGCGAGAGTTAAATGTTTATGTATGCGAGTAATTTAGTTGATCGATCGATCGCTTGATTTCACGGCCTACTATTGCGATTACTTTTCACGTAGACTTTCGTTGCGTCTTGGATTGTATAATTTTTAGCGACGTATGATATGACTTGTTATTTACCGTTTACCTTTCACGTGTAACAATTTATTACGACCATATTAAAAACGATAAATAAAAGGGCACATCCTGACGAAAATATATGAATGGTGTGAATTGTGTGGTAGAATAATTGGAAATGTGAAAGATACGAGAAGAAGCAGTGCAATATTATCCCCAATATTAGTTCTTTCAGTTTCATCTCATCTCAACAGAGAGAATTGGCCTTTGGAATTCTTTCAAAGATTTTTTTTTCTAAAAAAAAAAAAAAAAAAAGGAAAGGAAAAAAAA
>NW_006263567.1:724787-736092 GCF_000469605.1 Apis dorsata
TCATCTCTTCTCCTTATCGACCCATCACTTTTTTTTCATCCAGCACTTTTTTATTTCACTTATTTTGCTTTCTTCCAATCTAAAATCGACGCAGGAGATTCAGGCGAGCTGCGCGGACGTGTGCGAGAGCTGCGAAAAGAAAGTGTACCCCCTAGAAAAGGTGGAGACAAATAACAAAATATTTCACAAACAGTGCTTCCGGTGTCTGCAGTGCAATTGCGTGTTAAGGTAACGTTACAATCTTCCCTGAGACTTTATCTCTCTGTTTTTTTTTTTCTTCTTCCTCGTAACAGACCATATTCCCCCTCTTTTTTCTCTTTTCTTTTCTTTTCCTGCAGCACCAACCGATACAAAATCTATAAATGGAACAATCAAATAAACGATGGTTTTTTTTTCCCAAACAGGATGGACACGTTCACCTTAAATAATGGTAAACTCTACTGCATCCCACATTTCAAACAACTGTTCATCACACGAGGTAATTACGATGAAGGTTTCGGCGTGGATCCACACAAGAATAAATGGACGACCAGCTCGAGCAATCCGACGAGTCCATCGCCGATCGCAGTATCGAATGGCGATCTCTGATTTTGCGAGTTGTAATTAGACGAAGAAGAAGAAAGGAAAAAGAAAGAATGAAACGTAAAAGCCTTGGAAGGCTGTAATGTCGAATAAAGCCAGAATTGGTCAGGCATAGAAAAATCCATTGGATATTTTCAATTTTCCAAAGATGATTGCCAGGCCATTTGCGAATCGATCGATAAATCGTTTTAGCCTCCTCTCGACTTATGCGACTGATCGTGCGTTGATTATGATATTTTAATCGACAAGAATCGCGACGAGGATTTTAAGACGTTTCACGTCCTCCCTATTCCTTGCTCTGTCATTTTAAGTATTTTATTTTTTAGACTTCTAGATCCCTATTGCCAATGCCCTATTATAAATTCCGCTTAAATATTTGTTACATTTATTATTATTAATATTAATATTATTTTATTATTATTATTATTATTATTATTATTATTATTAATATTAATATTATTATTTTTTACTTCTATAACTTTTGGTATTATTTTATTATATATGTTGTATAATACAGAATTTCATTGCGCTTTATAATACATATTGTGTCATCCATTCATTTACCTCTTTTTAAACAGATTATTGGAATTGTTAGTTAACAATTTCTTTTTTCTGAAAAGAAATAAGCAAACTCATACAAATATATATGTTTAAATTAAACAGCATCGATAAAAGATGCAAATTATTGAAAAGAAATAAAGAATATTAACTTTTGAATAATTTTAAAAATAACATACCAAATGTAAAGTCGAGAAATCCTTTCCTGAGATTTAAAACTGAAGATCCTTAAAAGATCAGTAGTAATCAGATATTTTAACTACTTGTTTAAAAAATCTCATGTGCTTGACTTTCTTTGTGCAAATAATTAAGTAGGTTAGGTATATCTATTGTACAAAGGATTTTTGTTATAAATTAATAAATTGCTATAAAATAATTAATCATATAAGAAAAATACTGAATTAGAAATATTAATAATATTTTACTGTACAAATATATCTAAAGCAACAATTGTGTTAATTTTAATAATAATATTGATTGCTTTAGTCATTGATTTTAAAACAGTGTGCTATTTTAATAATCAAATATGTAATTATCAAATTTATACCTTCCAATATAGTTCCGTTTAATCATCTTTTTATTAATTAAATTATTCTATAAATAAATATACTTTATACATTGAGATAAGATATCTTGTTTATCTTCTATAAATTTGACAAATAGTTCAGTATATTTCTGCAGATGGCAGAGTAATCGTATTAATACATCAGTGTTCTCCATGTGCATTTCTTATTTACATTTATTGTGTTCCTTTTCATTTATTTCGATTCAATAAATATTGATCACAATCACAAAATCTGTTCTAACTTCAATGTTAACTGTAGTGATAAATAATAAAGTGACATTTTCGAAACAAAATATTCATCACATTGTGATAACATTACTTCTTCACTTATCCCTAGACATAAGCAGCTAGTGACTTTATTATATTTTCTGAGAAATTGGCAACACTTTCCAACAGACAGTAAGCATTCAATTATCATTATTTAAATCACTTTCTATAAATTCTTGTGCAATACATTCAATATTTCAGATGGAAATTTGCATAGATTCTTTAGAATCAGCGAAAAATGCAATCGAAGGTGGTGCAACGAGACTCGAAATTTGTTCCGCCCTTTCAGAAGGTGGTTTAACACCCACTCCTAGCTTTTTACAAAAAATTAAAAGTTTTTCATCTATTCCAATTTATGCTATGCTTCGAATACGTTCCGGAAATTTCGTATACACGAAAGAAGAAATGGAAGTCATGTTACAGGATTTAAAAATATTAAAAAATTACGGTGCTAATGGTTTCGTCTTTGGCGCATTAACGTCAGATAATGAAATCGACGTGGAATCTTGCAAAGATATTCTTTCCGCTGCTCAATCATTACCAGTAACCTTCCATCGAGCCTTCGACGAAGTCAACGATCCCTTAAAATCTTTGAAAATATTAATAGATTTGAAATTCGAGAGAATTCTAACTTCTGGACAAAAAGATACCGCAGAAGAAGGATTAGAATTGATAAAAAAGCTCGTTCAAGAAGCTCAAAACAAAATAATCGTGATGCCAGGTTCTGGTATTACTAATAAAAATATCTTGAAAATAAAGATGATATCTGGTGCGAAAGAATTTCATGCATCAGCTAAGAAAAAGGTGGTAATTCCGTATGGTATAAATAAAGTTAAAATTGGTGCTAATAGAGAAACTTACATCACAATGACTGACAAAGAATTAGTGCGAGAAATGGTTCGAATTTTACTGAATACTATATAGTGTTCACGGTGATAGACTATGCATTTTTAAATCGAAGAATATTTTGCTTGAAGTCACGAACCTGTTTCTTTATATAACTGGTTTCTCGATAAAAAATTAAATTCTAACCAAAAAATACAATACCAGATTATTATTACTATTTATTTATAAGAAATTTATATTCTTGTATATTAATTTAATTTAATAAAAAAAAAATATTAAAATTTAAATATTATTTGGAAATTGTCTTTTTATTTTATAATAAAACGATTCGAAACGAGAAAAAATACATTGACATAAATATAGAGAGAGTATATATTTCTTTAATTAATGTTTGGAACAACTTTTGCATTTACATATTCATCTAGTGATGTAATTTCGCAAACAGATTAATTGAATAAGATATATTTAATCACAATATTAGTTTTAAAAAAAGTTGCAAAATATTATTATGCTTTCATTTAAATTTTATAAAAATATAATTATTTAGCTCAAATTTACGTATGATATTATAGCATATATCCTCAGAATACAAATGCATTCTTACTACACAATAAATTCAGAAAATGTCATTATCATCCATATTTAAATTGTAATCGTTTCATAGTACTTGTACATAAATGGAATCTATATTACGTGTTAAAAATTATGCATGAGATTGCTTATTTCATGTCGTAAATAATAGGTAACAATTATTCGATGATTCACAATTGATGAAATTATCTCGAACTTCTTTTTTATGCATATAGGGCAAACAGAAAGTTGACTCGTCGAGATTTTCCTTTTGAAATCTTCACTTCAACATCGTTACTCTTTCAAAACTAATTGATTTTTATTATCCTACAACACTATTCTATATTTAATATGTCGTTAAATATTATATTATAATTTTAAAATTAAAAAATAAAAAATCAGATAAATTTCTATTTCAATTTCTATATATATTCTGTCGCAGAATCACATGTTGATAAAAGATCGCGAAAGATTATATTTTAAATCGGAAGTGATCGATTGCATAATATCATGACGATAGCTTTTCACAAATTATCCAAGAAAGACAAGTGTCGCAAGCAATGCAATAATTTCGCGGTAAATATCTTTGCGACCAATTTGGAATTGCAAAAGTTTGCGCAACAGTTCAATGCATAAGGGGTCCTTGCACACGGAAAATAACGGCACTAACGATCAACTGTAGACTGCGCACTTTCGATTTACGACATATCATGGCGAAAAGTGCGTATATACACGCATACAAACCCATACCCGCCCAACGATATGTAAAATCGAAAGCTACTTTAAACGTGTATATGTGAAAAAAACAAATACGAAGTCAGAATCCATGTATGTACATTTGTAACGCATATGTACAAGTTTCATGGTGCAATCATAAGGATCGCGCGTGTGCACATTGGCGTCAGTGAACATGAATTTGAAAATAGCCTCAAAAAATAGATGTAAACGAGAAGAAAATAAATGTTTCAAAACCTAACATTAATATGTAATTTCGTAAGAAATTTCGATTTTTTATCTATAGATTTTAATCATTCTATAAAATTTATGAAAGATATAAAATTTGTGAAAGAAATCTCAAGCACGATTAACATTTTTTAATAAGACAATGATATCAAATTATGTGAAACATCAGTAATGAGGTTAAACACTTACCACAAATCAAATGGCGCGCAATGACAATTCAGTCAATCAATAGGTCCAATTAAATATCAGGAATTATTGAGTTAGATAAAAAGACACTCACAATCTGAAAGTCCTATGTAAATCAATCACATCGAATAATAAGCAATGGATAGTTTAAAGTCGGTCAACTAGTTACTTACTTGTAGAAGGGATAGAGAAAAACATGATCTTTGGAATCTGGCACGAAGGATCAAGGGGTCGTTTTTTCTAGCAATGCTACCAACTGCGCCGGCGCCCATGAAGTTGACCGGTGGAGAGTGTATTTACCGCCAAGACGCGCGCGCATATACCCCTGCAAGGTACGTTGGCCTAGAGAATGTGTTAGTGCGTGACACTCTACTGGTTGTCTGGTGGCTGTATTATTGCTCAACTGGATTCGTCTCTCAGTGCGAGAAAGACGTTCAAACGGTTCGGTTGTCATCATTTGCGCATTTCGACCTCGTCCTTCTTCCTCCTTGTGACTGCGATATAGTTTCATTTCGTTTTAATTCCCTTTGTCTTCTTTCACAGTGATCCATAATTCTCTTTGTGTAACCTACAATAACACAAAGAAACATTCGAATTCGATTTGGAATGCATTTTCGTCACTCATTATATACAGAAATGCAAGATTATTTCACATTATTATTTAGTGTGTGACTGTGTTCGTAACCTCATATCGAGAAACATTTTTTTCTATTTATGTGTGAATCCTTTGATTATATATTGTGCGTAGACATGTTAAAAAGTACAAATATCGTTATATCATACATGTGTTATCAAGAATTTACGAAAATCTTTGTCTAAAATATAGACACGATTATATTATTCACCATACATCAAGAGCTTTCATAAGAATTTGCTGAAGTATATATAAGCAGATTTGTAAACGACAATATCACAGAGGTAATTTTGTTAATATTTTAAAATAAATTGTATTGCATAATTGCACAATATAAAATCTTAGTATAGAAATCGCACGAGAAATCGTTGTCTGATCTATTCGAGATTCAATTCTTTGCAAATATGGAGACAATACATAATATATTTCGAGTCTATGGAAAAACAAAATGTTTTAACATTTCCCATTTAACTTAAAAAAAAAAACAGTATGACATATTCATTCATGATACAACGCATACGCGTGCTTAATCTTATGAAATCAAAGAGGTGACAGTTGAAATCGAGGAAGTATAACGAGGAAAAGTCGTACGAGTATCAAATTCACAAAGAGCATATGTATGTATAGTCTCGTTATATATCTAGCAACGTTATAAAAAAATTTCCCAAACTTTCGTAATATTTTACAAAACTTTCTGTCGGATATATTATAGTTGACCTACTTTTAAAAGTATAGATTCTTTTCAAAATCCTTATATTATAAATCTTAATAAATAATTATGTACATCGAACTACAATACAATAGACCCTCTCAAATACTATATTTGACACAATAAATCATATTGAATCCGTTGAATATGATCTTTAATACCGACAGATAGAAGGTAAATTGTAAGTTATGATTTGATAATAAGAATCAAATACTTCATCAATAATTTATTTTTCAAAAATTCATCGATATTTCTCAAAACTTTGAAAGTTATCTGTTAAATTATTATTATAATTACATCGTTTACGATATTTTCGTGTCATTAACAATTCTAATTGATTCAAAAGCATATTTTTCAAAAATATTACAGTTTTTTATCTTAATAGATAAAATAACTTTCGATTTTTCGAATACGAGCAACCTGATTCTAACTTGAATAATCCAGGTTACGTGTGCAGAACGAGAGATGCATTTCTATCACGTATTTTCATCGTTCGTGTCGTTTATCCACGTGGCGTGAGTGAATTGAGAAAGCCAATACCAGACTCCTTGAATCCGTTCACAGTGTCTAACGGTACTCTTATTTCTTCTTTTCAAACTGTTGCTCGATGATGACGCGTAACACCAAAGAACGAAATCTCGACTTTTACCAGTTTTATGTAAGATGAAATGGAATTTGTCGAACAGTACAGAATAGTAATTAAAGCATGTTATGTGACGCACGTGCAATACTTTCACATAACATGCATGGATACGTAAACTGCGTTAGATCATTGTATCACTGCGCAGAATTCAAGTATTCTCGTTTTTCATTTCTCGTTTTTTCGTTTTTTTTAATTTACTGATATCTCGTAGTAAATATTAAGTAGAATTAAATGAAAGCTCATAAATGGCTGATGGATAATATTTTTACTGAGACACGTTAAGGTACTATTTTAATTATGAGATACTGATTATTAGATTAAATTATCGATATTTATTTTCTTTACATTGTTTTATGTTGAACTTTCATCGTTACTCTTTATTTCGTAGAACTTCGTCAACCTGACTCGATAGCCAATTATTTACTTTGTATTACAAGCATGTATCTTTATGCGGAAAGGACCGAAATGCACGATAGTATTTGATTTAAAGAGTTTCAAATAAATTTCTTGAACATAAAATTAAATTATTCCAAAATTTTATTGTTCGATAAACAGTGAAAATAATATTCATAATTAATGTTTTTTGAATATGATAATAAAATTAAATTATAGAATTAGCAATTAGTAAGTTATTTATATTCTATTATTTTTTAAATCATTCAATTATATTTTTTTTCTAAATATAATTTTATAATAAATATTTATCTTATAATGTTTATATTATATTATATATTGTATATTAAGCAAATGAATTTCGATGAAAAATATATTAATTAATGCTAAATGCAGCTAAATACAGTCTGCTGAATATTAAGCAGACCGAATCAAACAACATCGATCGCAATAACAAGCATTTTCGTAGCACTTCCGCTTAGACTGACGGAAGCTCTACTTTCTTGCGCGGTCAATGACGTGTATGGTATTGGTAATTGTAATAGGACTATTATTTGAATAGTTAGATTCCAACCCCATGATTAAATCTGATTGAATCTCGAAATTAAAATTTAAATCTCGACAGAATTTCTTTTATTTCAATCCGTTAATCAATATAAATGAAATTAAGATACGATCAAATTTATATTTAAATATATGCGATGAAGTTTTTGAAGAATAGCATACGATCTCAATGCGAAAATTCGCTTGAAGGAAGATACTCGACCGAGATTCTCGATTTCCATCGTTTCTGGATCAAAGATCTTTTTATGGATTTCACGGTCAAGCGATCACGATCTCTATCATCGCTCACCATAACAAAATTCTTTCTTTGAAATTTATAAAAGATCTTAAATTTTTAAAAGATCTGAGGATTTCCACTTTTTTAATCTTGCGTGAGATATGATAAGATATTATATTTTTTTACTTTGACACTAATTTTACAATTAATATATTTGATATTTATAGACGATAAGAAAACATGTTTAGAGTAATTAACAATTCAAAAAATGGCGGAATTCTCATTCTCTCAAGTAAAACTTTCTGAAGTTGTAAGTTCCTTGTACTTCAAGAAACTTTGTATTTTTTTAAGATAACAATGTGCCAAAGAAAATGCTTGCTATTTTTAGTCACATTTTCTATTCTACTGACAAATTGTTATACAGCACGCTTTCTTCATAATGACTTAAAACATATGAAGTTACTCGCAAGATATACTCGTCGCTGTAAAACAGTTTCACTTTTCGCTATTGTCATGAATGGGCACGCGATTCTTTCCACGGAGCTTATGCATCCTTCGAAGAAACGGATTGCTTTTCTGGGTTTACGAAAGCGTGGAGAAACAATATTGGTTTCTAGACATAATTTAGAGATCGGTACACTTTGATCAGAAAGGCTATACATTTAAGTTTTTCTGACTAACAGAAAAAAATCTCTCTTTTTAAAATTTAATTTTTAAATTTTTTTCCTGTTGCAACGATATTATCAATGAAGATAATTTATTTTTTAACTAACGAGACATTGGAAAACTATTTGTTTGCATTTATATTATAAATTCGTAAAATGTCCTTAAAATGTCTAAAAAAATCATTTGCGTGTTTCCATATAATTAAAAAAAAAAAAAAACCTATAAAATGCCTATTTTTTTTTTTTTTTCTTTTTGTTAAATTTTTGCATTGCAAATCATTGAAATATGACATGTTAGAAAGAAATAAATTTTTTTAAAATTTTAAAAAAATTTATTTCTGTCTAACTTGTCATATTTCAATGATTTGCAATGCAAAAATTTAACAAAAAGAAAAAAAAAAAAAAAACCTATAAAATGCCTATTTTTTTTTTTTTTTACTATTGATGAATATTTGCATTGCAAATCATTGAAATATGACATGTTAGACAGAAATAAATTTTTTTAAAATCTTAAAAAAATATATCTTCCGATATTTTAAATATACTTATATCTTTTTTATCGGATTATTATGTTTAACTCATAAAATAAAATGATTAAGAAGAAGAAAAAAATGAATTCTCAATATGAATTTTATTCTAATTAAGTTTCATCGATTTTTCAGTGCGCCGTGATCACTTAGGAGATATAACGATATAAACAAAATACGCTTAAGGTGAGGAATTTTCATCGGAGAGACGAACGAGAAAAGATGTGTCATCATTGAGAAGAAAAAAATCTCAGCGAAAGATACCTTTCCCCAAGATCCATTAATTCGTATACAAACCACTGAAAGGACGTTGATCGAGATGGAGGACAAGAAGCAGTGGGAAAAGACGAAGAAGCTGTTCAGCTGGAGCGACGTGCAGACCGCGTGAGTAATACGCTTGAAATTTGTTTGGGCTCGCTTCCACTTTTACTTCGCTTTCGTTGATTGGAGAAACCGGCCATGGTTCGACTTTGTACCCGAAGCTTCTACGATTATATTGGTCGTTATAATAATTATATTTTAATATTGATTTCACAAGAATGCTAAAAATAATGCTGGAAAAATAACTCCAATTTTCAATTAACAGGAACGATGAAGGAATTCCACAATATAGCTATTCTATACAAACGAAATATAGTTATTTTATTCAAGTTTTGAATTTATTTGAATATCGTCTAGTTAGAATTCATTAGAATATTATAATTTAAAATGCGAAAATAAATTAATACAAAGAAATAAGTATAAACACGTTATATTATTTAACATGAATTGATAAAAATTAAATATTATGAATTGTAAAATATTTTTTTTTTTGTATCTGAATTCTATTATTTTTTTTTTTCACACATTGTTATAAAACTGTTTTTTTTTTTTTTTTCGTTTTTTACAATGACGATAATTGCAAGAATAATCTGAGTGTCATAAAAAAGTACGTATATTCTTTTTTTCCGCGAAATGACCATGATTTTGTAACTTATTGTGAGGACGTGATTGCATGAAATGTACAAATTCTGTTTGAATACATACGGCGATTTTATGGTAACTTGCATTCCGCTTGTATAGATTATGCGGAAAAATCGTATTCTGCTCCGTGAATCTTGATTCTTCTCTTACATTTTACATTTTTCGTCGAAGAAATCTTTGATTTCTTTTATTTATTCTTTATCTATGATTTCCAAAATCAGTGGAAATCTTTCATCGTAGAGGAAATTGGAAGAAAATGGAAAAAGTTCTATGGAGACGCATCGAAGACACAGGAAACGGTGTGTATCAAAAAATTTCTAACGAGAGTGAAAAGTCGTGGAGACTTCGAAAAAGTCGGCCAACAAATGGCGCACAAAGCGCGAGGCAAATTTTGCAAGAGCACCACACACTGGTACGAAGCTACTTCGATCCTCGAGTTCGCAATCGCGCGTGAAAGTGGCCGACGAGGAGTCGCGATGAATAGGCTCGTCCGCTTGTGGCTGCTTCGTTTTATCATTGCACAGTGAAAGGGTAAAATGTAGGCAAAACACACGAACGATCGCGACAAACGCATCCTCTCTATGTCAGATTGATCTAACATCGATCTCTCTTTTGCGAAGAATCTCTAGGCGTGAACTCTTGTACGAAATTATATGCTCAATTTTTTATCAAACTTATTCGTTTTCTCATTGAATATATTTTTATTGCCTATTAATTAGAGTTTTTTTCTTCGGTAAGGAGGCTGAGTTAATTAATAAAAATTATTATCATCTTTAGATTGATGAGTAACACTTCTATTCTTTAACTTTTAACGATGAATCATAACCAAAGCCAAAGAATAGGCTTCTGCGTGACATATCTTAGATACGGTATTTTACATTTTATTCTAGTCATAGTCGTAGAAAAAAATAATAGATTAATAGAATGATTCAATAATTGAGATTATTATGGAAGGATCTCCTGTTAAAGATGATAGAAATTAATGAATCATTTAGACGGAAAAATAATAAGTTATGGTATGGTTGCATCATTAAATTTCAAAGTGCGTGTATGCATCTATTCAAATGTAATTAAGAATAACACATTGATCATTGATTGCAAATTACTGTTTGTCGTTCCCTTATGTACCGATTACTGTTGAAGAAACGAAAAGGAAAGAAGTATAAAGACATCTCGAGAGATGGCACCACGCTTACCATTTCTGTTACGTGATGAACTTAGGGGTAAATTAGCATAATTCACAACATGTGTCTCGTTAACATAAAAACGAGTATAGACTGATAATTATCGAAGACACAACATGCATTGCGTGACGCTCGAATACGCGCATTACATAAATATAATTTTATGTACAAAGTCGCGATTAATTTACGCGATCATATCATAATTTAATCTTTATTTTATCTATTTTATATAATTTTATATAAAATATATATATAAATATATATTTATA
>NW_006263567.1:736370-741315 GCF_000469605.1 Apis dorsata
ATAAGTGATGAATTATAATTAAGAAAAAAAATTAAATTTCTTACAATTTTAAATATAAAATAGAATATTTTTCAATTTTTAAATATAATAAAAATAAAATAAAAATTATATAAAATAAAATTGCATAATATGATAATCCGTGGATCACGATTAAAAGTAATATTATAATATTCTCGGCAAGAATATCAATGAAATTGATTTGACTATTTATGGCAGTCTGTTATAAAATATTACATAAATAAATGTTTAAAATAAATATGCAATAAATGCTTAATAATAAAAAAAATTATAAACATGATAACACACAT
Organism: Apis dorsata; assembly: GCF_000469605.1. NCBI lineage: Eukaryota > Metazoa > Arthropoda > Insecta > Hymenoptera > Apidae > Apis > Apis dorsata. The sequence continues at coordinate 736,679 of NW_006263567.1, forward strand.
AACAAGTCATAATTTGATAATAATTTTATATACGCTTATTAAATAGAATAATGCAATTGAATATAGAACATTTGACTTTTAATTCACGATTTCCAATCATTTTCCGTATTTTTCAATATTTCAATTTTTCAATGTAATTTTAATTAATTATTGATTTCATAAGATATAAATCATTTTGTTTTATTTTCACATCAAATTTTTTTATTGGTATTTTATATAAAAGAGATACTAAAAATAAATCATCAAGATAAAAATCAATTTAAAAAATCTTATGAATATATATTAAGAAGAAACGATTATTCGTTATAAATTATATAAATATTTATCCTTCTATAAATAATTGTAATCGTTATTTGCCTTTTTTTTATATCTTCTGTATGTATTACAAACATTATGGAGCAACAATATTACATAATTAATAAAAATCATTTGTAAATTAATTCCAAAAAAAATTCCAGAAACATCAAGTTAATATAATAATAATTCGAATTAGTAAATTATAAACCGTGTTAGTTGCTTAATTTGCTTCGCAGGAAAGTTTCAACTAATATCTTTACATCAATCAGCAATTCCTAATGTAATCGCTTTCTCCAATAATCGATTCCCAAAATCTACGTGGCATTCCACGTAGATAATCTCTAAATATCTTCGTTCAAGTTCAACAAAAATACCAAATCTCTGTCTGCATTTAAATAATAATGAAATATTCATATCTCTCGATTAATTATATTTTTTATTGAATCTTTTTGAAAAATATACAATCAGCATAATCTATATTAAACAGAAAAAGAAACAAAAAATTAAATGTTATTTAGTCGATTCGGAGAAAAAAATTATATTTATTATCGCTCGTCGTTATAAATTCTGGGCTAAAAGATGTAATTTGTATAATACAATACAATACTCGATTATGAAGCGTCAATTGAAAATCGTCGAATTCTATTTACGAAATTGCATTCGATGATTCCGAAAAGTAGCACAAGGCTATACGAACAAGGGAAAACCCCTTGCTAGCTGGTGCACGATCATCAAAGTATCGACGAATCAACGGTTGAACACTCTTCCTGGGATTTACGTAACACAGCAGCCGGACTGACCGCTTTCACGTCTATACCATACCTTCGGCCGCATTTAGCGACCTGGTTCAATAAGTCCCATGCCAGTTTCTCAAGTCTGGGTCCGGCCTTCTTTCCCAGCACGCCTGTTTCAGGGTTAAATTCATCGATTTCCTTACCCGATATCAATATATCGCGGCATATATCGTCAGCTTTTTACTCTGATCCTTGCTTCGATGCCGAAAAGGATCGAATTTCACCGGTGGTTTTAGGATTAATTTCAATCGTTTCGCAGGATTATATTTTTAATATTTCGGATCCAGAGATTGAATGAAAAATTAGGTTACGATTATTTGTTTCTTCTATAGGAAGGAAGAAAGAACGATCGAAAAGTCAAGAATTTTTCCCGTCCAGTTCTCTGTCGCGCGTCCCCTCTATTCTAAATAGAATTTCTTTTTTCTCTTTATAAAAGAGAAATTTAGGTGAGGTCACTTCCTGAACACTTTTCTAAAGTACCGACAATTCTAGGAATCGGAGGTGACAAACTTATGGCGAAAAGTTGAAAATATTTCAATTCTCGAATGACAAGAAGAATAAAAAATATCTTCTCCCGGTCATGATTTTTAATGCAACAATTTACAATAAAGCCATACAAAGTAAAAGAACGAGCGAGTTAATAAAATAAATCTTGTGTAAGTGCAAATTAAATCACAATATAGAATTACATCTCTACGACATTTGTTTACAATGTAAACAAATTCACAATATCATTATCTCGTGTATCTACTCCTAGAGCTATTTACAGTTCTATTTGCGTGTACGAAACGTATGTATGCGCGCATGTAATGTATGTATGTGTATGTGTATGTGTCGTTCTTTTTTTCGCGGAGATTCGTGCAACGGACATTTTGCGAAACGAAAACGAACGCACGTGGTTAATTATTTATAAGCGGTCATATATTTTATTGTCGTCTCATTCGTGTTTCCTATTTCCTAGGAAATAATCGTAAAACAAAAGACATATCGAGCACGACCTCGTTACGATCGGTTCAAGCGTTTGACAATCGGTCAGTGCGCATGCACCGAGCCGAGACTTTCGCTTTTACCAGAAGAAGCCCAAGCGAAGGTGGCTGACACTAACTAAGAAGCGAGAGACCTTGCGCAGACCTTCCCCTCCCCAACTTCAATTAACCTGCCATCAATAAGAACGAGATTTGTCTACGTTAGTCGGGCTATGCATTAAATACGATCCACTTTGTCATGGTACGGTGACATTAACAATAAGCCACGATTATCCTCATGCTTTTCACGTAATATATCAATGCGTTTCGTCGACAGTTTAAAACAGCGAAAATATTTTCGACGTGACATAACGTACTATATTAATTTGTAATAATTTTTATGACAAAGATGAGTTAAAATAATTACGCGCTTAAACATTTTATTATGATAATAAATTTGTATTATGACAATAATTTTGTACGGGATAATAGGGGATTTCTTGTGAAAAAATTAAATCGAATATAAGTAAAATTGGTTGATCCTCGATTGGATATGAATGATTCTATCGAGAGAGAGAGAGAATTATTTTTATTAATGAAAAAATTTTTATTATCTTATTTTTATTAATTTTAAACAAAATTATTTGACACGTGATAATTATGAAAATTTATTATTTTGAAAATTTAGAAACGAATTTAAGGAGAGATTAATTACTTTCACTTAATACAATAATAATATAAAAGCAATAAAGGAATCGCATTTATTACGGTAATAAAAGAGGTTCTAATTATTTTTTAAATATCAAAAGAGATACGAATGAAGATCAACGGGATATTGTAATAAATTTACTTTAGAAATAGATGGATGTAAGGAAAATAAGTATTTGAATACTTTGTACGATTATCGTCTCTATTGTTGGCTGTTCGATAAAAGTTAAGTCGATCGATGCTTTTTCTGCAGTGATCATTTATAACCGACTCGATTTGCCCAATAATGAAAACCGGTGTATTCTTCACGTTCGATGGCCCGACGACCGAAAAATCATAAATTACTTTCACTTTTCGGAATACTTGCCTCGTCACAAAACTCATTTTCATCTTTAATTATTTGGATCATTTAGAAAGTTTTAGAAAACAGCTTATATTTTCCTTTGTACTAAACTCATTATTATAGTCGTAAATTACGGAAAAATAATTTATTCCTGTTACTTTTAATTTTCGGTAATCCTTTTATTAATGCACTAATGCTTAAGAATAATGTTCTTAAGAATAACATTCTTAAGAATAATATTTTAAAGAAAATAAATTTCGAAATTTTCCAAAATTCACAATTTTTCCGCACATTTTCAATATTTTGTTTCGTGCTCTTTCTTCACCACATTCTAAAAATATAAATTTCGCGAATGTAAATTTTGCATAAAGAAACTCAACTGCGTAAATTCTATAAATAAAACAAAATGAACGTACGTAATCAAATCTGAAATACGAATTGCTTTTATTCAATGATATAATTAGAGTTGAAAACAATTTTCGTTTTCGTTTCGTCATCTTTTGATTCAACGTTTTCATTATTATGCGCAATTCTTTAAATTTATTCAACAATTAAAATATCAGGAATTATACGTGAATTAATTAATTAACGCTTTGTAATATTAAATAACAAATTTTTCATGACATGTTCTATAAATATTACATATAAATTATGAATACACGAATATACACGGATCCTTTTAACGAATCTACGCTTCCCAAGACCCCTATCCAAAAAAGTAATATGAAATAATACTTTAAACAATAACTCATTGTAATCATAATAATCATATGATTCACGTGATTCAGTAACTAATCCAACGCATAACAGCATGCTTTCACTGTTCCCTTTCTTCATTTTATACCATTTCACTTCTTACGTATTTGAAATTAAATACTCTATATCCGTAAATAAACAAACAAATAAATAATTTAATTTCAATTCTGAGCAGTAAAACCACTCATTCATCGAGATCTCTCGAAATACCACGACAAGGTGAATCGATGACACACGATCGTTAAGTTCATCGAACTTGCTGTTTAACATTTTAGTCAAGGGAAATCCGCTGCCAAGTTAGCCGCTCGATGTATATCAAAACGTATCGTGAAAATTCTTAACGTCATACGTGGCAATTTTCGTATAAAAAGAAAAAAAAAAAAAGGAAAAAAGAAAAGAAAAGAAAAAATGCATAATTTTCTCAAGAGTTATTTAATCAAGGCTCATATTACGTCAGGGACTGTATCCAAGTTACGCAATCCTGGGGAAAGTGCAAACCGTTCTGATCACTATTATGGTCGCTATTTCTCGATCTCGAATCAAATTGTTTGTTGATGGCTAGATTCCTAGAGACCACGATTAATTAAAACAATTTCTGTTCACGGTTGTGTAGCTCAATCTTAGAGAAATATGATCGTTGCTCGAGCGAAACGATTGCTATTAATTTTTTTTCCAACGATCGACGATCAGAATTCATGGATGTCTAAGGATACACGAATATATTTGAGAAAAATTTCGAGATTGAGATTTTTTTTTTTTTTTTTTTTGCTAATG
>NW_006263567.1:741498-743069 GCF_000469605.1 Apis dorsata
GATCGTTCTCCATATTACAATGCTCATTTGCGAAATAATATTCTCGCAAGAGAAATTTTTATCCTCAAATGTGTATTCGTATCCTAAGAAGGGATAGCCAAGTTTATAAATATCGATAAAACAAACGAAGCTTTCTTAAGTTACATCATTTTTAAACTGAAAATTTAATGAAAATTTAGCAAGTTTTATTATTAGTGTATCTTTTGATCTTCTGATTAATCGAGCTGACGAAATATGAAAATTTATTGGCAAAAGAGCATACGCTTGAAACTCTCGATAGTAAGTCTGACTTCGAGCCATGAAAAAATTCTCTTCGGCAAAAAATGAGAGTCAAACTTTCGTTACGCGAACATATTTTAAACAAAGACTTGGACAATTAAGGCTTAGGCAATTGTCTTGGCTATCGCTAGTCAATAAATTTTTCTCAGTTTATTGTTAATGAAAATGCGATTATTAATGAACGTTCGTAATAGTATTTGAATTGGAAACATATAAGCGTACTGTTTTAATTGTTTGAATCGCGACCAATGAAATTTTTTATTTCCTAATGAATTGATGAGGACGAAAAACGATAAATTTTCAAATTCTTCAGTTCGTTTCCGGCATTCGTCACTGGTCGTCCGAATTTTTTAAAAGAATTTATTATACCATCATCCATATAGCAGGAAATTTAATATTGAAGAGTGGGGATCACTCGCAATAAACGTGATTCCCGAGTGCAAAGTTCTTCAAAACTAATTTTCAAGAATTTAATTATCAACGAACCGGCACGTAATTTCAGAAGGAAATTTCTTGTTACATTCTAGATAATAATAATAATAATATAATTATATAGATAATAATAATTTAACGTATTATAAAGAAAAAATAAATAAATTTTCCATTGAAAACTAAAATTCTAGAAAATGCAATAGGTAACGCTAAATTATAATTTACAACAGTTTATATGCAGTTTACTTGAATATAAAATCCGTCGACAATTTTTTGTCGACCCTCGTATATTTTTGCATAGTCATCTACAATAAAGAAAAGAAATAAAAAAGAAATAAACGCCTTCGTGAATGTTAATTCGCGTATAAACTGTAAAACACAAGTATATCTTAGAAATCGTTGTGCTAGAACGATCGATGTGTCACAACAACAATAACAAAAAATCGGTTAATTAATTACAGCACTCGAACGTGTTCCATTCTACAACCTCATTTTTGCATACGTGTATATACGTGTATGTAGTGTCAGTGTAGTGTTGTCATATCAATACTTATTACACTTATTCCTAGAATTCTGTAAGTGAATTTTCAAACTATGAATTTCTCACTTTGATATATGATATATATTCTTATAACTATTCGAGTTATTCGAAGTCTTTTAAAAATTATAATTTTTGAATTATAGTGTCATTTACCTAGCAAAAGTTCAATATTATCTCATTCAAAATAATAATGAATTTTTTTTTTCTTTTCTTATTAGATATCATGGTAAGTTTCACAAATCAAATAAAAATGATAAGTGTGACAGTTCGCCACTTAATCATATATATATATATATATATATATATATATATATAAACA
>NW_006263567.1:743098-744916 GCF_000469605.1 Apis dorsata
TTATGGCAATCGCTGCCAGGTAACGATACATGACAGAGTCTTTTTCAAAACGCGACGATGTTTCGTTCATGGCTCATGAAACAAAAAGAGCTTGAAATCGTTGAAAGCGCGCGAATAGAACGCAGTAAAGAATCATCAAAGATTTTGCAAGTATAATCTTTCAGACTCTTTACTGCGTGTCTTTGTTCATTACGTGGCCAGATGTTTCCGTATCTTGGCTGGACTTCTATACGCATTGACACGTGGAGATGTTTTGCATGAAAAATTGTTCTCAATTCCCCTCTTCCCTGATGACGCTGGTTTTTAAAGATCTAGTATTAATTAGTGACAAATATGATCCGAGTTTACATAAATAACCTATTTAAATTGATTTTTTTTTTTTTTTTTTTTTTTTGATACATTGTTAAACTCGATCGGAAAAATTCAACAAGAGAGTTTATTTTCAATTATTCTCAAAGAGACTTAATAAATCGTGCGATTTATTCTATCTAGTTATTTTTGAGCTATGAACATATTTGCTTCAAAGACAATTTTTTTTTTATTAAAAGTAATACTTTAATAATTAATTTTTTAATTTTATTAATTTCTATTTATTATTTTATTAATTTTATTTAATACGATTATCAAGTCAATTCCTATTCTTTTGAGAATATATTTTTTGAAAGAATAAAACGTAGAAAGAAACGTAATAATTCGACAACGATACAATTTTAATGTTATTTATAAAATATTAAATTTATGAAAAATACAAGATACTGATTTTTATCTGGATAACTTTTGATTAAAAAGAAATTCAATGCATCGTGTAAATGCAAACTTGACAACAGTTTGAACTAATCTTTGTAAATAAAATGGAAAAATATTTAAATTTATTATGAAAATGTAAAATTGGCAAACACTTTTGTAAAAAAAAAAAAAAAAAAAAAAATTAACGAACTGAGACGAGAGAGGCGATCAGAAATCACCAATGTACTGATTTTTAAACTCTAAAAGGCAAACTCTTAGAAAATGATTCGACACACCGTTCATAAAACATTGACAAACGTGAAACGAAACGCAAGATTGGTAAACACTCGTCTCGAAAAAAAATCAAACGATCCAAGAGACCAGCGGAAAAGGGCGGAGTTGATTAGAAATCGGTGAGAAATCTAGAAAGCATCGAACGCTCGATAGAAATTCGATAGAGTTCGAACTTTGCATCATTTGATAAAATACGAAATCGTACATGTACATGTATCGAAACGACACAATGGATCGAGAAATGGTGATTTTCATGCAAAAGTTTTCATCAAATTGTACGATGATAATAATGAAAATAAAAGTCGACGTACGTTTGGTAAAAATTGGAAGGAAACGGAAGGAAACGTAAGGAATGGAATCGAAGAAGAAAAGGACGATGGTGATTAAAAATCGGCAGAAATTCCAACGGTAATAGCATGAACGAAAACAGTGTGGACGAAGGACGACAGGTGGAGGGAAGGTGAACGAAAGAAAGAAAGCTGGTTGGTCGAACGAAGACGAAGCATGATTGGATATAGGTGGAGTGGAGGTACGGTAAGCGCGAGAGTGAGAAAGAGAAACAGGGGGAGAGAAGGACGACGTGGGTCAGCTCGTTAAGTTGCGAACTCGATTTTACTCGCTTCTGACCGCCTCAGTCTCGCGTCAGGACTCGCAGAGGACGAGGTGTCTCTCCTACGTATCCAAAGCTCCTCTCCAGCTGACACGCGGCTCAAGTACGATTTCAAACGATCGTGAACCAGTGTGGGACACGGTGCGATTGTGTGTCTGATTTAGCCTTCCGTGCATAGCTGTGTTTTG
>NW_006263567.1:745718-748319 GCF_000469605.1 Apis dorsata
ACCGATCAACTGTGAATCCTTAGTGACACCTGGCCAGGATTACACCTAAAGGATACGCTTCGAGTGATCATCGAAAGCAGGATTCAAGTACGAGATCGCGTTGGGATTTGATTCGAAGGTATGCATAATTCGATATATCGAGAGGATTTTCACGTGAGAAGACGACGCGAAAGATCGAGAGCGATTCGATATTTTCATCAATTTTTTTGTAATTATTGTTCCTCGAAAATCTATTTGATCGATGTTTTCCCAATCGATCGAATATATTAGTTTTTATATCTTCCATCGATATTTTATTTACCATTAATCTTTCCGTAATAAGATTTATTTTAAAAAATTGAGAATAAGAAAAGAAACAAAGGAAAAAATAACAAGCAAAATGAATTCCCGTAAATCGAAAATGGAAAAACTCGACTCGTTGCTCGATTTATCGCTGATCTTCGTACGTTGCGCGGACGAAGGAATGAAAAACATTGGAATTAATTTTGTATTTCCCACAATTGAGAAATTATCGTTCATGGTTGCGTTCATGTTATTATTTTCTTTCTTTCGACTGTGAGAAATTCGATCCGCCCGTTTTCACCATAATTACAAGCATAAAACAAAAGCGAAAAGCGGTTCGTGTGTTCTAAACCCCCACTCGTCGGGACAATCGGATCGGGCAAAACCGCGGGTTCAGTTATTATCGAACCGATCGAGAGATCCATTTCCGATCGATCGGGTTAGATCACCACGATTAATCATTTCTCGCGGTAGTTAATATAGGGGAACTGGATCTCTGGAGGAGATTTTGTTTACCGCAATGAGTCAGCTGTTTCCGCAGATTTGTGAAATAGAAAGCGAGTCGCTCGGTGGAATTGCAGTATTTTGACAATCGAGGAATGCACACGCAGTGAAATCGAATCGTGCTCTCACGTAACTTGCCGAGAAAATATTTTCCTAATTTTTTTTTTTTTCTTTTTTCTTTTTTTCTTTCTTGCGTTCTCATCAACAATATTATTTACAGTACGAAGAACAAACTTCAAGATATATTTATATCGAGTGTTTGATCGCGAAGTTGCTGGTCTGAAAAGTGGATCTTCATCGAAGCAAATCGAATTTCACTTTCGACCGATACGAATTTCGATGAGCAAATTTAACGGTGAAATATTAAATTTTTTCTCGCTTCTTTCGATCGAAAATCGGAAAGGAAATCAGAAATTAATGATGTTTACCTTTATTCTAGATATGCATATTTTCTTTTGCAATCGTGTAAATCGTTTTTAAACTTGTAAATCGTATACAGAGATACGAATAGAGAGAAAGAAAAAAAACAGCTTCGAGATGTATATCAATCTGTCTAGTCACTCTAATAGGGAAATGGATCTCCGTCGAGACAAATCGAATTTCACTTTCTGATATACGAACTCTTTTTTCTTTTTCTCTTTTCTTTTTTTGACGAAGAAATTTGATTGTTATTATAAATTTCTGTCTCGATCAAAATCGAGAAAACTAGACACGGAAAGTGTTTCCTTTTGTTCCAGGTATGTCTCTTAGTAATCTATAGATAGGTCATAGCTAAAACGCACGTGAGGTAAATTTTTAATCGTGTGATCAACAAGAACAACCGCAACGATATTCTCTGATTGTCAACCGGATAATAACGGAGAAAAGTTAATTATTGCATAGAAAAAAAATAATATTTAGGCGGTGTAAGTTCCATAGAGAAATATCGGATACTTTCTTTTACGACATGACAAAGGAAAAAATACGGAAAATAACAATTTCTCAACTGGATTATCGTCGTCCGTGTAAATTTCTTCTTTTGTCGTGACGAAGGTTAATCCCTTTAATCCATCATTAACTCCCCTGTCGTTCTCCGTTCTTCAAGCTCGGATTCGAAATGTACCGTTAAACAGTATATGATCTAGGTAAACTCATAAAACTGAACGCGGCGTGAAATCGAGAGTAAATGGGTGACCTGAAATCTCGCCTCTATCGAATGGAAGAGAAAACGAAAAGCGTGAAACGGAGAGGCGCCGCCGGCTCTCACAACTGCGGGGCAGAGATTCCACGGGAGAACGAATTTCGCGCGATCGATAGAACGATTAGTCGCGATCCGTAACGATTCTAGAAAGTAAAACGAGTGGTGGTCAAACACGAGGCGGTCGCCGTTTACCAACTCTAACGATTCACGAGTAAAAGTCAATGACAAGGAAGGTTGTTGAATATTCTTCTATCTTTTATATATATATATATATATATATAAAAACCTGCGTGCACGGCCGAGCCTCGATTGCTTTTCGGCCCACGTTCGTCCACGTTCGAGCAGCAACCGCGCCACCATTGTGTAATTTCGTGTTATCGTAAACGTAACCCCCACCCCCGATCAGAAAGATCATCATCGCTCGCTCGCGCTTGCGCAATCGCGTTACTTTACGACGGACATTGTGCAATGAAAAAACGCAAAGATCAACGGAATCGAGACGTTATATACCTATTTTATGCGTTTAATTTATACTTATTTTTTTCCTTCGATGGCTTCGATACAACGATTTCGCGTTACGCGCGAAATCGTAGCCTCTGTGCGGGCATCGAAGTCACCCGTCGCGAGTGGCTGCC
>NW_006263567.1:748520-754171 GCF_000469605.1 Apis dorsata
TTCGACTTTGACCGCGTGATTCGCGTGCTTCGATTTTTAATATTATTAAGAAAGAGAGAGAGAGAGACATCGATCTTGATGTACCTTGGATTTGATTGAAAAAAGAAAAAATCGATTAGATTTTTCTTCCAACTCGTCCATCCGAGTAGATACCCTCCGCGAGTATATTCATACGTCGCGGCTATAATTGAGAGGTATTCCCGTGGGCTGCATTCGAATAGTAACATTAAACGCGAGTTTGCATTTAAGGATTGCATTAAGGTGGAACAAAGCCCATTATCTCGGATTCCTTCCGTCGAACATCATTTTGCGAATCCTCCTCCCTATCGTTCAACTCGGTTTCTAACCAAATTGAAAATTCCTCCAAGTTTCTCTCGGCTTAGTTTCGACTATTATCAATCCATTATACACACGTGTCTAAGGAGCAGATCGAATCTCCTTTCTCGGCGGATGAAAGTTTTCTCGCTTTACATTTAAAAAAGCGTAGCCTGCTGACCATCGCCAAGTTTTCATGCGAAGAAATTTTGTGGAACATTCCTGTGGTTTCTCGAATTCCCCTTCTTCTTTACATTCTTATTCTCTCATCATTTTTACGCGCGTTCATCTTTTCCTTTGTCAGCAATCACATTTTTCCTTTGTCAGCAATCACATTCAACAAGCAGGTATACGTCGGAAAGGTATTAACAGTTCGAATGATCACGGTCGAAGAAAACGACATCGTTAAAACCGTTATAATGAAAGTTAATACGCATGGTACAATTAGGACGGATTTAGTTACCGCAAAGGCGCAGGTCAGAATCAGATACAAGGCTGCGAAATAGCAATAAATAATGCTTAATCCTGCGATTTTAAGTATGTCGGTCAGTTACCGGAAAAGTAAGTCGAAACGTCATCATAAAATGGTTACACACTTATTCGGCTACATTCCCTTAGCATGGTAAGCTTTCATTACAAATACATTCGTTACAATAAAGTCGAACGTGAATGTTTCTTAACATTCGAACAATCATTACGAAATTTACGATCTACGTCTTTCTTTCATCTTTTTACTTAGGAGAACGACGAAAATAGATTAAACGCTCGATTCTTTATCGAACATTATCGATTCTTACTTTCTGCACAGTCATGAAATATTTTCTCTTCTTATATAGGGTACACATTTTTTTTCTTACATCGTAATATTATAATTCTCATTTTCCACGCGACATATGGCACTTCGTCCCAAGATCCAAGGTTAATGAACTTCATAGAGTGAAAAAAAACCAACCAACCAACCCATCTAAAATCCATCTAATCTTATCTATTTAATTTTCCAAAGTGATTTTTAATGTATTTTAATGTATTTTAAGGAATCAACTGTAAAGCTCTATAAAGATTTATCGCATTATTTTTTTTAGATTTAACGATATTTTTTTTTTTAACGATATTTTTTTTTTCGCTTCGTCAAACGATATTAAGTGATTATTAACGAATCTAATAGCGGCTTCGAAATAAATTCCAACGCTCGATCATTACGATTGATCGAATCATTACGATTGATCGAATCATTACGATGATTATTACTCGTGGTGATCGAGCGGTGTTGTTGGCAATCGTCATATTCTAAAGTGCAATTGCGCGCCGTAATCGGATAGAATCGTTCTTGCATTGACATTGTTCAACTCTTTTGGCCAGATCGTTCCACGGACAAGTCACCATTTTATTTAATACGCCACCCTTTGATCGCTCGTTCGATCGCGTTACAATTCTTCAATTCTTTTCGCGCTTTCTTGAAGAAGAAAGTTTCCCTACCAATATCTCCTCTAAATCCGTTGTGTAAATATTCCACGCTAGATTCACAGTGGAACAGTCAGTCTGGAATACGTAGAAACGAGCACAAATAGCCATGTGTTAAATTTGAAGCGAAGACAAGATCCTTCGAAGCTATCTATTCGTCGCTAGAAGATAGATATTATCTTTATTATTTTTTCCAAATATTATGAATATTATTATAGATTATTATTCAGCGTTTTATTCAAAAATTCTCTACGCGATCAATATTCAAGAGGACGCATTAGCATTGCAAATTCGAAGCATCAAGAGTTTTGATGTTTTCAACCAAAGATTGAGATTCCCCTCTTCAAGAGTCTCTTCACGATCTTTGAAAATATTGTTTGCTTCCTGGTTGCTTTCGTGCTCAATTCAATTCCTTCATACGTGAAATTTAAGATTTTCTCGTCGCTTGATTAAATTTTTTATTCTGTAAATTAATACTCTTGCATCGAAAAGACATAAGTATTATCCATCTTTTTTTTTTCTTTGTTAAAAAATGAAATTCGTGAGGATTTTAATCGAGATACGTGGATGAAATGGTAAAAATGATGAAAAAAAGAAGTAGAAGTTATTACAAAGAGTGATTTAAAGCAACGTTCGGTCTCGTTGACCGAAAAGGAGGCAATCAAAGTACAGCTGATTCTCGAGGAATAAATTGTACGCGTTTATAAAGGAAGTCGAACTTTCGTCGCGACTAACTCGCTACGTAATGTCTCGACTTTCTTGTACGATACACGCGTTTTGTTATATACTTATAGAGACGAGAAAAACTCGGACAAAAACATGTTTGTTTGTCGAACATGTCGTATGTGTACAAGGTTATATAAAAAATAATGTTGTGTAATATTGAGCAAAAAATATTCTACACACGTACGATTTGCTAAAAACAGGACAAATTTTTTTCTTTGGTTTAAAAAAATTGCCAAAATATAAGAAATAACACGATATTGGTGTTCGGCTGCGAATAAAATTAAATTTTAATTTGAAACATCTTGGAAATGACGAATGTTTTACCTAATTCACTTCACTTTCTTTTTTTACAAAATTCCTTAATTATCTTTCCAAATTTTTATCCAACAACATCATTATCGTCATCACGTTATCCCCCGCTATCCATATTTATTTATTATCACAGCAACGAATATTCTATCAGAAACATTTGACATTCTTTTTCGCTTTATTCTTCTCCAATCTTCGCTCTCGGGGCAAATCTCTTCACTCAAAATTTTCAATTTTGTTCTTAAATTTCCACACGTTTCAATCATCTTTAATCAAAATCTTCGTCGTCATCCATTCCATCCTTCATTTTTATCCATCGTAATAATAAACAAATATTATTTACTCGAATATACGAATATTTGCCCTTTCTCCTTTCCAATTCCAATATTTCTCGATCCCATCTCTAATTTCAACTTTTCACAAAAGCGTCATCGATCTGTCAAAACCTCTCCCTTCCATTCCCCATTCACTTATTGAGCCACGCTCATTAAAATATCCTCTCGTATGCACGGAAACGTCGGTTGCATAAGACGAAAATTGAACCCGATCAGAGGGAGAATCAGTTGCGAAAAAAAAAAAAAAAAGAAGAAGCGACGAAGGTCATACTTAACGAGGCCCGAGACGTCCGCTCGAGACACGGCGATCGTCATGAAAGTCACGCTCGAGATCGGCGTCGACGACCAATCGGGTCGTCGATTTCAGGTCGAAATCGAATCAAGGTGAAGGACGACCGACCGTGCGTCGAAAAGAAAAGAAAAGAAAAGAGAAGAGAAGAGAAGAGAAGAAAAAGGACGAGAAAAAGGGGGTGTGTTTGTAAGTGGAGGCGGAGACGAGAAGCTACATGGATGAGTTACGTTTCTAAGCGTGGATCCGTTGGCAGAAGGTCGATCTATACGTATATCGAACGTACGTGCTTGAATGTCGTCTCAAAATTGTCGCGCGACAATCGATAATCCGCGCGTGTAGCCCGACGTGTGTACGTGTTTACGTTGACTTAGATAACTAACATTGCATTCGACGCGTTCACGATCGTGGCTGGATGAAAGTGAATGGTTGAACAGATATAGTCAGAGTGTGTATATCGGATAATATGATTGAAATGTGCGCAGATTATTTTAAAAAAAAAAACTTTTTAAACTTTTAACTTTTTTTAAAAACTCTTCGTCACTCGATATGGGAAACAATAATTTTTTCTTCCTATTCGTTTTTAGATTTTTTTTTTTTTCTGATTTCATCCATTAATTTTATATTTATGTATGTAAATGTGGTTTAATTTTGCTTGGAGTCTCGCTGTCTCGCGTGTTTTGTTCTTGAAAAAAAAAAGAAAAAGAAATTCTAAAATTCTTCTCTGTTCTTTTTTCTGTTTCCTCCTTTTAATGAAAGAATTCTGTTGATTTTAATAAGATAAGAGGGTAGGGTGTACGTTGATTTTAGTCTCGAGAGGAAGTTTTTATACAAATAATTTCTATTCTAATTGGCGTAAACAGTCGACGAGAATAAAAGATTTAAAAGAAGTTAAGGAACGTGAAAGTGTTAATAGCAAGTGTTTAACACGAAATAAAAAAATCCTAGTTTCAATCACTGTGTCAGGCGACACGCTGCTTTCTTTCGCGATTTAACGCATCGATTGTGAGATCATTGGAGCTTAACGATCTTCGTTCTTACGTAAGTGGAATCATCGATATCATTGACCCATAATTTTGATTCATATTTATTTATCGTCGTATTTATCCTCTTTGTTTAACACGGTTATTTTTAGAATATGAAAAGGCATTGAGAAATCATTATTCATAATCAATTTACTCTCTATTAAAGAAACGAGGGTGTGGAGAAACGACTATTATTGCTACTATTTTTACTCGGCAATTTTCCTGATAGTTAATAGAATGCGAAAAAGGGAGTGGCGGCGAGATTCTCTTTCAAAATCGTGACTAAATTTCCAATAATCCGTTTAAAATTCATAATATTCGTTTGTTGCAATCATCGTAAGATTTTATGGAAAGCGATCAATATTTGTCATTCGAAATACTTTCGAAATGAAATTTCCAGAAATCACGTATCATTCGCGTTGGTCATCATCGAGAAGATTTTCGATCATTTCGATAAAATTTCGAAGAGAGGCAAGATCTAACGACAAACTAAAATAAATTGTGTATAAATTTATACAACGATTTGTCCTTATTAATTTAATTATTGATTAGATCGGCATCTTTGAAACGACATAACGAATATAATTATAAATTGACTGACCGTGTGAAATATTATTAGAAATGTTTTAATCATTTAGAAATCACGTATATAGAGCGATTATTTATTCATATTTATCTTCTATAAAAAAAAAAAAAGAATCACGAAGATTCGTCTTCTTTTTAGGAGTTTACTTTCTCGTATTTTCATCTCGTAAAAATTCATCGAAAGAAAATTTCTGTAACAATCTTGGATTAATTTTATCGTAAAAATTTGATGTATCGTCTCTGATCTATGAATCTTCACGATCTTACGTAACTGCATCGATGATCGAGATAAGAGAAATAGGATCGGGGAGAGAAGTGAGAGGCATATCGAGAAAGCATATCGATGGGGAAAAGGGAGGAGTACAAAATCGAGACTTTGTCGACCATGGCCCAGAACACGAAGACTCACGTGGCCAAGTCTTTCCACACGCGTCCTCGCGGTACGTCGTCCTCTGGAATGCTGGCTTGCGTAATTACACCGCCGTTCCTCAAGCTGGGACATCTCTCTTCGATTTTCGAATACTAAACACGATCACCTGCATCGATCATATTTCTTCAAAACCCTCCTCCACTTCCTCCAATTATCGTTCGTAATTTTTTTTTTTT